>NC_061118.1:86080489-86145299 GCF_002878395.1 Capsicum annuum | reverse complement strand
CATCACATCTTAATCTTGATAAGTTTTTGACTTCAATCCTCATATTCTTTAGCTTGGAGAGCTTCATTTGTGCACTTGCAAATCCATATTCACATAAGGCTTTCTCCTTGTTTCTTCACTCATTGTGTATCATGTATACATAAAACATATTAAAACTACACAAGAACAAGTATAACTTAGCCCGATTTAACTAGTTATCTAGTCAAACCTTCCCTTGGACATTTTTACTCTTGTATTGATTAGTTGAACCATAAACTACCTAAACATAAGTCTTATCACACAATTACATGAATAAGCACTTATAATCCACTAAGCACATCAAGAAATCCCCCCCAAAAAGCTTAAACATATGTATATAATAACACTCAGGTGTATAAATATGCCTAAGATCACCACCCCACACTTAAAAACCTTATTTGTCCTCGAACAACTCTGTACACTAAACATAATCAAGGAAGACTCTAACATTACTACTTGAACTATGGAACTTAATCTACAACTACAACGACTACATGAATAGAAAGTTCTATATTAGGCATGTCATAATACAATTGCAAAATTCATCAATACTACTGTAAGACTTCCTAGCCTCAAGAATCGACTCTACCAAGTTGAAAACTCATGCACATTACTTAGTAAAGAGATCATATAAGTCCCCTATCTATCATTAAACATGTGCCCTTACCACAAGAGTCTCACTCCTATTCACTCACAAATATGCAATTTATCACAAGAATGGGTGTAAGAATAAATTTCCACTAACTCTCACAAAGACTTCACATGCCACATAACATCATACATAAGCTTTCCCTCAGTGTAGAACTCCATTAATATCAGAATATCAAAGCTTAAGTTCAAGTAGGACTTTAAGGGTTGTAATGTAGGCTAAGGGATAGGCAGTAACTATTTTGGCCAGTAATAGTGACTATCTTCCCTAAGCACTTTAATACATCACACTTAATTATCTCTAATAAACCTATTTTCCATCACTTTTATCTTTTCACCTCTCTTTTACTTTGCCTTATCTCCTTGAGCTAGTTCACACATCTTTAGTAGGGAGTATTTTCCTCAACACATGATTCATTGATCATTTTTCTTTTTATTACATTACTCCAAACCACAACATATAAAATATTTCAACATATTAATAGCTATTATTTTAGGGCTTCACTTTCACATTTTCCCTCTTTAATTTTACACACATTAACATCCTAATTTCTAGACTAAAGCGATTAGGAGTTTTGGATCAAATTATTATCAATTCAAAGAAAGAAATAAGCTACATATGAGGCTAGCAAAGAATAGGCTAAGGGCTCAAGGGGGATAACTAAGGTCATGTAGAAAGGGTAGATAAAGTATGTATAAAACATGGCTATCAAAGAAAGTCCTATATCCTCTCCCATACTCAACATTCTTTATTTCGCTTTGTAAACACTCTGGGAAAGTTCTAGACATCAATATGCAAATATGGAATGTAACAAAAACCTCAACACACATGGCATATGTTTAAATAAAGATAGAGCTCTCTAGACTCTCGACCAAGCAATTATAAAGATTCAATTTTAACACAAAAACATGAGTAAGATAAAAAAACTTAGGTGTCTTACAGAAGTCATTCATTTTTCACCTCATTCAGTAGATTTCAACACCATTTGTAATAAGTAATCATGTGTAGCACCTAGCTAGAACATCTCTATTTATCCCTATGACAAAATTTTTAAATTACTCCTAAAAATTAAAAAGGACATTAGATTTAAAGGGCTCCTCCTCAAAAAAGTATCAAAAGAAAAATTGAGAGATGTGAGATGTGTAATTTTACTAAACAAGCACCAACAAAAGCTAAAAATAAACAAAGATAAAATCTTGTTGTAATTTTTTAAAATTTTGTCAAAAACTAGAAAAAATCAAAATAAAAATTCTATAACACGATTCACCCTAAATAATTAGAAGATTGACCACACCACACTTAAAATCCTAATTTTTCCTTAAAGTATATATCATGACCTGAACCAGGACCTGGCTGTGATGGGTATCTCAAGTCCTGCGTGGATCGGAGATCACCCCCTGTACCTACCCAAACAAAACACACTACACCCAAGGTTGGCTAAATTTCAAACATATAGCAAGATAGCATACAATAGTCTATGAAAGTTTTAATTACATGTCCATAACCAACTACCAACGACTGGCCAAACGATCGATCAATGCCTCATAATAGCCAAAGTAGTCCAAACAAGCCTGCTAAACTATGATCCAAAACTAAATATCAATAAAGTATTGGGACATGCCCCCATAAATAGCAAAAAAGCAATTCCAAAGGGATAGTCAAAATGTAAAGGAAACCATAATCGTGAAATGGGGTCTTCTGAAGTATGGAACCACACTACTTCAATCTGACTCGCTAGCTGATCTCGAATCCAAGTCACTGAGTAGAAAGAGTGGAAGTATGACCAATTCCTACATCACGTGAGGATACAATATCCAAAGATGGTTAACAGGATGAAGACTAGCATGTAATTTGGGGATAAGTATAACGTAATGACATAATCAACAGTTTAAAATCATTCAAAAACCAATGCACATAATCAAATTCATAAACATATATATATATATATATCATATGCCGAGATAGGGAACAAGGCTTAATATGCGTTTCAAAACTTTATGGAACCCAACTCCTACCCCCTGGTTCAACCCCAGTGTATGTAGTCGGACGAATCGAAGAATAATCTCATATATATGCATATGGGAACTCGAACCTCCCAACATATACCAAGGTGACTTAAGCACTCGATCATATAATAATTTACGGGGGACTCAAACCTCCCAAATCATGAAATGATAATAAGGAGGACTCAAACCTCCTTGGTTACTTTGACCCTCGCATCGACAAATGCAGTTACCAATATCGATCACTTGGAACTCCACTTTCACGACTCATCTACAAAACCCTCATTAGAGCTCAATTAAAATATTTATCACACAATCCTATTCAATGAACCATAATACAAATTTAGGCATACATTGTTGGTATCGTCATACCAACTACACTTGTAAGGTAACATATCATGCCCAAAACAATTTCCATTAACTTGGGGAGAACAACTCCCTTTGTTCATTAATACACGGCGGCAGACGCCAACTCCTTTAGTTTATTAAATCATACCATTGTATGTCAAATATCCCTTTATATCATGCAATAGTTCAAGACTAGTTTAATTTTTCAAATTCCCATAGTTCCCATAATTACAACCAATTTCATATTATGGGAAAGTAAGAGTTTGGGAAAATCATAATTTCTTAGTTCATTCACCTTGCCCATGCACCGACAAGTTCAAAACCATATTTAAAGCATGGAAATCATATATAAATCATGAGAAACATTGTTCAATTCATAAACATTTAAAACCCCCAAACCTTGTTTTGAAAACTATCACAATAATCTCAAGAACAATACTTTAAATCATATGCTATTAAAAAATTAACAATAAAGAAAGAGTAACATACCTGTAATAATAGTAAGATGTACGGAGAGAAATCACCCTTGAGAGCCTGTATTGACCAACCTCTTAAAAACCATAAGTATTCTTGACCTTGAGAATTTAGGGGTGTTTGAGACATTGCTTAGATTATTTCTGAGAGATAATGACACCCTAAAGAGGTTATAAAATATGGGTTTCAAGTTGGGTAACGGGGGAAATGTCTAGAATGCCCTCAACTTAAAAGCTAAAAAAGTGCTGCCTTTGACTACGAGTCAACCCCTTGACTCGTAACCACACCTTACGACTTATCACTATGAGTCGCAACCAAGGCAGTACCACCAAGGCACCCTATACTATTATCCTTATGACTGAATATCACCTCCCATAATGGGACCCTACGACTCACAGGGTCCAGTCGTAGTTAACACATAACCCAATTTAGGACTTATACTAGATACCCTATGATTACACCTAACGACTCGTGATGTATCCTTATAGCTCTTAGTGAGACACTTGTACTCAGTGAAAAATCAAGCCACAAACTTACTGGTTTGATTACGACTTATCGCAATGACTCCTGGCTGGACCCTATGACTCATAAGGTCCAGTTATAAAAAGGCAGTGAGCTCAAAGCTCAGGAAATTTCCAAGTTCCAAAATTCGGGGTGTTTTAATTCTCTCCCACTTGGATCATTCATCCTTGAATGATGGGAAAAGGAAATTGCTAGCATGATCTAACTCCATTTCTTGTACTCTTACCTTTATCAGACTCAAAAAATAAAGATGCCAAGCAATGACTCTTTCCTTTAACAAAGTCAGAAAATAGAGATGTTAAGATTAACACATACCTTAAGCATGATTATCCAGAGTGGAAAATAAGAATGGATACTTGGAATTCATGTCCTCCTTGACTTCCTAAGTAGCCTCTTCAACCTTGTGGTTCCTCTATAGAACCTTTACTGAAGCTACGTCCTTCATTGCAACCGACGAACTTGCCAATCCAAAATTTTAATCGGGATTTACTCATATGATAAAAAATCTAAAATACCCATATTCTACAAAGGAATAACCGTCAAAGGATTGCCTACACACTTTTTGACCATCAAAACGTGAAACACCGAATGAATGGAGCTCAAAATAGGAGGCAACTCTAACTTATATGCAATATTACAAACCTTCTTCAAGACCACATATAGGCCAAAATATCGAGGACTGAGCTTCCCCTTCTTCCCAAATTGCATTACTCTCTTCATGGGAGATACCTTCAAGAACACCCAATCGCCAACCTCAAACTAACTCCCTATGCCTCACTTCCACATAGGACTATTAGCGGCTTTGGGTAGCTTTAAGTCTATCCCAAATCACCTTCACCTTCTCTATTGCATGGGGAACCAAATTCGAGTTTCAAACCAACCAATAGGAGATCTATACCTTCTACCATACTACCATACGACACCTTAAATGGAGCCATCCTAATAGTAGAGTTATAGCTATTATTATACACGAACCCTATATGAGGAAATAATCAACCCAACTACCACCATAGTCAATCACGTAATCTTAAAGCATATTTTCTAATATTTGAATAGTTCTTTCCTCTTGTCCATCTGACTATAGGTAAAAAGTCTACTAAGGCTCACCTTAGTTCCTAAAACTCTCTAAAACAAATGCCAAAAATTCAATAAGAACTAAGTATCGCGATCTAAAATGATAGAACCAGCTGCCCCATGCAACTTCAAAATCTCTTGGAGGAACAACCTCATATAATTCTTTGCCAAATAATTCGTCCTTATTAGTAAGAAGTAAGTAGACTTAGTCATCCTATCCATGATGACCCAAATCGAATAAAACTAATTTTGAGACCAAGTAAGAACGATAACAAAATCCATATTAATTACCTCCCATTTCTATACCAACAGTTTAATCTCTTGAGTTAACCCACCAGGACTCAAGTGCTCAACCTTCATTTGTTGCCACACTATGCATTTTGCCACAAAACTAGCCAGATATTAATTCATATTGTTCCACTAATAAATCACCTTAAGATCATGATACATATTTGTTGAACTAGGATGAATGACATAACGCGACTCATGAGCCTCAATTAAGATCCTCTCTCTCAACCCATCTACATCAAGAACATATAATCTGCCTTGGTACCTCATGATCCATCACCACCAATCTCAAAATATACAACCTTTTGCTGCTCTATATCACCCTTAATCTTCATTAAGACATGATCCAGTACTTGCTTATCCTTTATTTCAGTAACAAGGATGACTTTCCCACCTCTTGTATAAACATACCATAATCCTCAAAGTCAAAGAGAAAAACTCCAAAGTTATCCAATTAGTGAATATCTTTCACCAATTTCTACTTATACTCATCCACATGAGCTAGAATCCTCATGGATAACGTGCTAAGAGCATCAACAACCACATTAGCTTTACCTTGGTGATATTGGAGGCTCATGTTGTAGTCTTTTAGCAACTTAAGCCACCTTTTCTACCTTAGATTTAACTCCTTCTGGATAAATACATATTGCAGGATCTTATGATAAAAAAATATATCTACATGGGCTCCATACAAATGGTGATGCCAAATCTTCAATGCAAACACCACAACTAAAAACTCCAAATCATAAGTCAAGTAATTTTTCTCATAAACTTTTACCTGTTTAGAAGCATAGGCAACCACCTTACCATGCTGCATTAACACACAACTAAGTCCCATATGAGATGCATCACAATAGACAATAAAATCATTAGTGCCTTCAGTTAGAGTAAAAAATAGAGCTGAAGTCAACTTATCTTTTAGCTTTTCAAAACTACCCTCATAAGAATCAGACCATAAGAACTTTACCTATTTTTTGGTCAACTTAGTCAACAGGTCAGCTATAGTTGAGAAACTCTCCATAAATCTCCTATAATAACCGGATAAACCCAAGAAGTTTTGAATATCAGTTAGAGTCATGGGCCTAGGACACTTCTTATCCACTTCAACTTTTTGCGAATCCACTATGATCCCTTCACTAGAAATGACGTGACCCAAAAAAGTAACAGTTTTCAACCAAAACTTGCAATTTGAAAACATAGCGTACAAATACTAATCTTTTAGAGTTTGTAACACGATATGGAGGTGATCAACATAATCTGCCTCACTCTTGGAATACACCAGAATATCATCTATAAATAAAATAATGAACAAATCTAGAAACTATTGGAGGACCCTATTCACCAAGTCTATGAATGTCGCTGGGGCATTAATGAAACCAAAAAACATGACTAAGAACTCATAATGACCATACCGTCTTTTAGAAGGTAGTCTTAGGGATATATAACTCCCTAATCTTTAGCTTATGATAAACTAACCTAAGATCAATCTTAGAGAAACATCTAGCATCCTGAAGTAGGTAAAACAAATCATCAATTTAGGGAAGAGAATACTTATTCTTCACCGTAACCTTATTCAATTGAAGGTAATCGGTGCACATTTAAAGGGAACCATCTTTCTTACGCACAAACAAATAGGAGTACACCATGGAGACACATTTGTATGAATAAAACCCTTGTTAAAGTGGTCTTTCAACTGCCCCTTAGTCTTCTTCAACTCAGTTAAAACCATTCTATATAGAGGGATAGAGATAGGATAAGTATCTAAAACAAGGTCAATCCCAAATTAATCTCCCTATTAGGAGGAATACCAGGAAAATCATCAGGAAAAATCTCATGGAATTCATTAACTAGGGGAACGGACTACAATGAAAGACCCTCAAAGTTAGAATCCTTAACCCACACTAAATAATAAAGACATCCCTTGGAAATCAACTTTCGGGCTCTAAGATATGATATAAACCTTTCTTAGGAACTAGAGAACCCTATTACCTCTAAATGACCAACTCATTAGTGAAATTAAACATGAAGGGTTGGATAATCTAAGAAGGCATAATATGAGTGCAACCAGTCCATCCCTAATATAACATAAAAATCAACCATGTCTAGCTCTATCATATCTACCAAAGTTTTTTTTTACCATAACCCAATATGACTTAACCTCTATAGATTTTTCTAGCAACCACAGAGTCACCCACCAGGGTAAAAATAAAAATGGATTAGGGATACACTTAGGACCAAAACCAAAATACAAAGCCATAAATAGGGTCACATAAGAAAGAGTATACCTTAGATCTAGAAAGAAATACACATCATGAGAAAAGAGTCATAACATAGTAGTGACGATATCAGGGGTTGCCTCTGAGTCCTGGCGGGTAGCAAGGGCATACATGCAATTTTGGCTAGTACCGATAATAGAAGAAAAAGCAACACCTTTTGGTACATGAGCTGATGAAGTGGCAATAGGAATCTTATTTTCCCCGAAAGCAACCTTAGAAGGACAATCCCTCTGTAAGTGATCAATCTGACCATATTTAAAACACCCATTCCTTCCTTCATCATAGAATCCATGGTGCACCTACCCACATAATCTACAAAAAGGATATAATAGATCAGACTAAGCCTCACCAGTCTGAGATTAGGCACCTTATTCGCTAAACCCACCTCTTGTTGAGAACGATAATCAACCAACAACTTTGGATAAAAAGTACTAGCTATAGAGTAGGAAGCAGAGCTCCCCCACATTATCTTAGACTACTTTCTACTATCTCTACCTCTTTTCTATTTTCATCCACCCAAATAAAAAAATCTAAACTTCTTATTCTATCTTTTCCCTATCTCTGCCTGCTTTTTCTTCTTTTTCTCAACCTGCTGTATATACACAAGTAATCTAGAGATGTCCATATTCTTGTTTAATAAGGCAAAATTACTCTCTAGAATTAAATCATGGGATAACCCAAAAGCAAATTTACTAATTCTAGACCTCATGCTAGACACTAACTCAAGAGCATATCGAGACAATTGGTGGAATTTCAAGGAATACTCCTTAACCATCATCCTGCCTTCCTTTAGATTAACAAATTCTTCTACTTTTTCTCCCTTTACTCTTGAGGAAAAAAGAGGTCCAAAAAAGCACTAGAGAAATCATCCCAAAGTGCAAATTTAACATAATCTCCCCTAGACTGCTCTCATTCCGCATACCATTAGTATGCTATATCCTTGAACTGATAGGCTAGAAAGTCTACACCCTTTATATTAGTAGCATGCATAACCCAAAAGATCTTTTCCATCTCATCAACAAAACCTTTAGGATCTTCCTTAACCTTGACACAAGTAAAAGTATGAGGATTCAGCCTCATAACCTTTATGGCCTCAAAAGATAGAGTAACATATGCTACACACTCATATTGAGAATCTACCAACAAAGCCAACATATGAATTGATTGATAAAATTCCATATTTGACACTTTAGCCTGCGGAGCTCAAGGAGAAGTAGAGGGGACAGGTGGAACTATAGAAGAGCAATCTAGAACTTGGTCTCTAGACTAGGTCTGTACCCCATAAGTAGGGTGTGTCCCATTAGTATTGCCCTTAAGTGGGACAAAGAGGTTTCTATGAGCTTTAGATCGTCTAGGAAATATGATTTGAAAATCAAATATAAGAATTAAAGAGACTCAAAACTTTAAACTCTATAGCTTGAAATAAAATAACAAGAAAGAGAAACATTCCTAAATGTCTTATTGCATCTTCCTTATAAGTGTGTCATGGTACACACCCATAAGAAAGACTCTACTTGACACAACTTTGATGGACACACAATGTGAAACACCTTGGGTTTGGACCCTTTGAAAATTTCCTAGATTTTTAGTTTATGGATAATATATGACTTGTGGGTACCAGTTATATGATGGAGTAGGATTGGTATGCTCTTGGTCATATGCTATTGGGTTTTATCTTTACTTACTCTAAGACTTGGTAAATTAACTTTGATATGAGTACGAGTAGCTCCCTATGAACCATAAGCTAGTGTACGAGGCTTACCATTGACTCGGGTGGTAGGCAGTGTTCAAATTTCCTTTGGTTTTAATCTACCAGGGATGAAATTTAGGGGTACTAATTATATGGTTAGGTACGACTTGAGTTGTGTAAGATGTATGATGGACAGTGTTGGGTCTAAGTGGGAGACTAAGGTACGAGTAGTGGGTCCCACTTATATTTGAAGGTACGACTTGTTTGGGAAAGTTGTACCATTTGATGGGAATTTTAAGCAGTTTAAGTTGAGGGCAATCTGGACAATTCCCCATATAACCACTAAAGGCTTCATGACTTATATCTCTGTTGGGACATCATTTAACTAAATATTTTAATCCAAAACACTTAGAAACACTCTCTAATTCTCTCTAAGGATCTTGGGTAAAGAAAGGCTAGGGTTTTATCTAAATGATCAATTTAGGGGCTTGTATGAGTGATTTCTCTACATCATCTTTGAAATCTAAGGCAAGGATACTTGCCTCATTGTTAGTTCAAAATAAAGGCATGTTTTATACAATGTTTTCATGGCATGATTATTGTATGGTTTTTGATTTTTCAAATACATGTTGGGGGTTTGGTATTAAATTCTTGGTGATGATTTTCCCATGTTTTAATTATGTAATTACATGCTTTAATGCTGGTTTGGACAATTGGTTGAATGGGAATTGTTAATTGGTAATTAGAATTATTTTTAGAAAAACTATACCCCCAACATATTTGATAAAATGCCTATTATAATGCTTTTAATGTACTATTAGACTTTTTATGGAACTATTACATGGTATGGTTTGGTAATGGAACCCTCAATGGTATAAATAATTAAATGGGTAACAGATTAGAATGGTTAAATGGTAAGGGTTGGTGGTCATGGTTATGGTTAATTAAACTTCTTTGTAGGGTATAATGGAATCCCCCAAGTATGCATGACAGTGAAAAACTTGTGGGGTACATGCGATTCCTTAGAGCAAACTTAATAATGGAACACTTGTGGGGTACACGGGATTACCCCAAGTAATCTTGATAATGTAATATATGGGTACATGGGAATCCCTTTACATTAAAAGGTTGGAACAGGACATTGTTTGCAAGCTATAGTTGGAATGATGATACCACTACTTATAGCCTTGGTTAATAATAATAGAATAAAGATTTGGTTAGATAGTAATGGTTTTAATTAGGCAATAATCGCGGGGTATTATAGCTAAATTGAAGGTGCGAGTCCAATAGATGGACACTGGAAACTTATGTTTGCCGATATGAGGGTTGGTCATAGCGATACTATATGATACTATGAGGTATATAGGAATCTTCTAAGTACATTGTACATATGTATCATGGAGAGCGAAGGGTACTCGGGAATCCCCTACTCTTATGGTATCTCTAGTTTATGCGGCTACATGCATCGAGGCCTGTTTAGGGGGTTACACTAGGACAATATAGCCTATGGGTAGATTTAGGATGGTTAAGCTACATATACCCAGGTTAATGGTTTTAAATGCATGCTAAACCCATTCCCTTTTCTTGACATGGTTATATATACGTATGGTTTATATGCATATTGTTGGTTTACTTAGTTTTATTGGATGGCATTATTTTACCCTTATACTGAGTTTATGCTAGCGTTCACTCGCTAACCCATCTTCAGGCAACTATATCCCCACGCAATATAGGAATCGACCATTTTACTCCTCCTACTTAGTGATAGAATTTGGGATCAACTATTGGATTAAAGTGGTGACCTTTTATATTCCAGAAGGCTCTATTTCATATCATGGATGTCTTTACATACTTTGTTTATTTTATGGATATTGATTTTGGCAATAGTTGGGGGCATATTCCAACTAGATATTATTTTTCTTTTGGTTAAAGGTTTGTGTGACTACTATGGGTTGGATCATTATTGGTGTCACCCTTAGTATTGGCATTAGTATTGGGGATGATACCATTGAATGAGATTTGTGATTATTCTATCTTTTTATATTATGTTGTGGAAAGGAACTTAATTTTTATATTGGTTTGGTTATAGTTATTGGTTGGGTTTTGGATGGTTGGACTCGTTTGCATCGGTCACATTCATAGACCTATCCCAGAGTTTGGAAGTTGTATAGAATACACTATCTTGTTACTAGTTTGGAATTATTTGACTCAGGGTATGCATTTGGATTTTTGGGTTGGGTATCGGGGATAATCCTCCGTCCTGGTTGGAGTTGGGATGCCCATTATCACAAGGCCCCAAGTTGGGTTATGTAAAGATGGTATCAGAGATTTAGGCTTATGGTCAATTAAGAGTCCATAAGGACATGTCGAGTAGAGTCTATTTTAAGGGTGTGTAGCATGACACACTCATAAGGGAGAGGCTATAAGGAATTTAAGAATATTTTACTTTCTTGATATTCTATTTTCAATCTTGGAGTCTAAATCTTGGAATCTTCTCTATTCCTAGTTTGTTCGGTTTTCAGATCATGTCTCGATGATACGAGACATAAGGAAACTCCTCTATCCCAATTGGGGATAATGTTGAAGGGACACACACTCAGAGGATCCATACTCGATCTAGAGGTCCCATCCTTGATATTTTTAGATTTCTAGGATGAGGTGACTAATGTAGAATTTTGTTAATCAATTTATGTTATTTCTCAGCTTATTGCTATCCAGTCTGAGCTGGATACATCTAATATTTCATTTGCTGAATCCTCCTACTTTTATTGGTGTAAAGGTGGAGGAGGATCCTCAAGGTTTCTTAGATGAGATGGAAAAAATCTTTAGGGTGATGCAGGCCACGAATATGGAGGGGGTCAATTTTGCTGCTTACCAGCTTAAGGTTATGACATACTAATGGTATGAGGAGTAAGATAGGGTGAGAGGTCATGTTGAGAAGTTGACTTTATGGGAGACTTTCTCCAATGCCTTTCTAGATTATCCTTAGGAGTTGAGAAAAGTGAAGACAGAGGAATTTTTCAATCTGAGACAAGGGAACATGTCTATTAAGGAATATGACTTAAAATTTCATCAGCTTTCAAGGTATGCTCTGGAATTAGTATTTGATATGATGGCAAGAATGACAAAGTTCACTTTTGGACTATCTTGGGATCTGATCCTTGAAAACAAGATAGCATTGTTGATCAAGGATATAGATATTTCTAGGTTTGTGGTTTATATGCAAGAGGTGGAGGAGGAAAAGAGGAAGTAAGATGAGTTTTTGGGAAATATAGGGTAAGAAGCTTATGTCTTCATACCAGGGTAGTGCTCAACAACAAGGTAGTTGGGATAGCGGTAAGTGGCAAAAGAAGAGTGGGGGAGTTTTGGTTCCTTCTCCATATCTAGTGCTCCTTAAACAAAATAATTAGCTGATAGGTATCAGCAGGTTAGTGATAATTTCTAGGAATAGAAGGCCCAATCTTAGGCAAGTGGGGCTCATTCGACCTCATCATGTCCTCCTTATTGGTTTTATGGTAGGTTGCATAGGGCTTCTGTGTTTAAGAAAGGGACAGATATTTCAAATGTGGTCAGCTAGGCCATATGCTTAGAAATTTTCTAGTTGGTAAGGGTTATTTGGGAGCTAGTAAGGCTCTAGTTTTTTTATCTTCTACTCTCGTACTAAAGGGTACTGCTTCTACATCTATTTCTATTTTTGGTACCGGTATAGGCTAGAATAGGTTATATACTCTTGGTACTTGGTAGGAATCTGAGTCATAACCTAATGTCGTGACTGGTATGTTACAACTCTTTTCTCGTGATGTGTATTTTTTAATTGATCCAAGGTCCACTCTCTCTTATATGACCCTATTTATGGCTGTGTACTTTGGTTTTGATCACGAGGTTACTTTGGATCCCTTTTCTATTTTGAACCTGGCAGGTGACTCTGTGATTGCTAAAAAAGTATATAGGGGTTCTATGGTATTTTTTGGTAGTAGGAAGACTTTGGTGGATTTGTTTGAACTTGATATGGTAGATTTTGATGTTATTCTAGGGATGGATTGGTTACACTCTTATTACGCGTCCTTAGATTGTTGGACCCATAAGGTTGTCTTTAGGTTCCCTAGTGAACCAATTATTGAGTGGAAGGGTAGTTCCCTAGCTCCTAGGGGGAGGTCTATTTCTTATCTTAGGCCTCAGAATTGATCTCCAAAGGGTGTCTCTATCATTTGGTCCAGGTTAAAGATTCTAACTTGGAAGATCCTTCATTGCATTCGGTTTTGGTGTTGAATGAGTTTCTAAAGTCTTTTTAGATGACCTTCCCGGTGTTCCTCCGAATAGGAAGATTGAGTTGGGGATTGATTTGGTTATGGACACTTGTCCAATATCTATTCCTCCTTATAGAATGACTCTGGCTGAGTTGAGGGAACTCAAGAAGCAACTTAAGAATCTCTTAGATAAAGGTTTCATTAGGCCTAGTGTATTCCCGTGGGGTGCACCGATGCTATTCATCCAAAAGAAAGAAGGTTCCCTTTGGTTGTACATTAACTATCAACAGTTGGTTAAGGTAACGGTAAAGAACAAGTATCCTCTTCCGAGGATAGATGACTTGTTTGATCAGTTACAAGGTGCTAAATTCTTTTCTAAGATAGATCTTTAGTCTGGGTATTATCAGTTTAAGATTATGGAGACGGATATCCCTAAGATGACTTTTATACTAGGTATGGGAACTTTGAGTTCCTGGTTATGTCATTTGGTTTGACTGCTTCCCTGGTGGTATTTATGGATTTGATGAACAAGGTTTTCTAGCAATTTCTAGATATTTTTGTCATTGTGTTCAATGATGACATATTGGTGTACTCTAATAGTAAGGTGGATCATGATAATTACCTCCAAGTAGTGTTGCAAACCTTGAAAGAGCAACAGTTGTATGCCAAATTATAAGGCCTTGGATTCTAAACCCCGGACGCTACACGATGCTCATAATCTAGAAGGACCATAAGCTAACTCTTTTCTGGTACCAGCTGCAATAACTAAATAATATACTGTAAAAATATGAAAAAATGGCAGAAAACTTGCCATAAGTTCAAACTTAATTACAACTGTATAAAATATATCAATACCAAAACTAAAACAACTGTCTGAACTTTTAGTCTAAAAGCCTCTAAACTGTCTGAACTTGGAGTTGATGGGACAAACCCCTAATTAACTCTATCTACTAAAATACTGAATCTAATGCAATACTGAAATAAGGAGCATCCTCGAATGATGAGGACTCACTGCTAAGTCTACTACTACTGTATGAGTCTGAACTGTTAAAGATGCTCTAGAACTCGTGCTTTTGAACCTATGGTATAAGACACCATAACGCAAGAGAAAAGTATGCATCAGTCTTTGAATGTATTGGTATGCTAGATAAGGTAAGGCTAAATGTAAAGGTTCATATGCATGATCAATACTGACTGAATACACGAGTATGCTGAATGAGGATACATGCATGAATGCATAAACTATAACTGAAATTGTAGTAACACAGATTACTGAGTTTACTAATACTGAGATGCTGAATAACTGGGTCTACTGATAACTGATATCTGAGGATACTGATACTGCTTAATTATATCTGAGATCAGGCCTATCTATCGGGTGATCTCTGAATCTACTGATAGTGAATATAATTGACTGAATATGAGATTAAGCCTATCTAACAGGTGATCTCTAAATCTTTGGAACTATCTAAGTTCTTTACTGAGCTAAGTGACTATATCTGGTACTCCTAATTTCTGTAATACTGATCTGAGTTTTATTTTGAAGACTGAGATTAAAACTGAGACTGTGGGAAGTAGTCATCTATCCGACATATCTCAAATCTAAACTAGTGGGGTCCAACCTGTAATCCCAGCTGGAAGGGTGTTAGTACTTTGCCACGGGTAAGGACAACTGCAGTGGGGTCAAACCTAATCTAGCGGGTGACCCCTGAGATCAGTCCTATACTAGTGGGTGATCCCTGAGTATGTCAATCCTATCTAATAGGTGACATCTTGTTTCTATGCTGGCTACATAGTTTTTGAACTTAGGGATTGCTTCTAGGGATCTCAGTCCTATCTAATGGGTGAGCTCCCATCCCTAGGCTCGCTCGGTGCTAAATTTTACTCCCAACTGAAAGACTCTGAACTGATTCTTAAATTATACTATGCTGAGCTGAATCTGTTACTGATCGTACTGATTAACTGAGCTAAAATGAGTTCACTTGGTTCCATTGACTAACGGAATACTACTGAGTTCTGAATCGATTACTGAACTGAAGCTGGAATGCTACTGATACTGAGATCAGTGAGATTTCCTAAGTTCTGTAACTATCTGAGTTCTACTGATTGGTACGAATGAGGTTATCTTGAAAACCGACACTGGCTTGAAACAATCAGCTAAATTGTCGAGTATAAATACTCCCAAGACTCGATAAAATAAATAATACAAGGCAGGACAACTCGTACATAACATGACAATAGGCTATCATTCACAATACAATCAATGAGGTGACTTCTTCAAGCACTTAGGTGTCTTAAACATGTAATTGTATAGCGAGGCATATTGTGGTCTCATAACTCATTCAATAAGGAATACTCAAGAATAGAATGCATGTAACATATCAAAGTCATTCACTAAGGCTTTTCAACAAACACATGGCATGCATGCACTTACACATAATTATGGTTTTTTGTCAACACGCTATAATGACCCTATTTCATTCACACAAGTATTTTATCAAACATATGGGAAGCATACTTTGATCATACAACATTCAATACACCTAATTGACATGGTTACATCAATCAACATGCATCTTGTAGGATTTATTATGAATATCATGAAATTCACCTCATACTAGGACTAAAGTTTTGAATCTTGTATCCAAAACATGAATTAAAACTCAACAACATCATAAACTTCAAATCTCAATTCATATAAATCATGAAAACTCATAAATATCAATCTTTATAATTTAAAAAAGAATTCTTGAACTTCTTAGGTGGAAGGAACCTAAGAATCAACATCTAACATACCTACAAATCTAAATTCTTGAAGTTCTTAAAGACTCTTGGAGGGATTCTTGAGATTGCTTTTGAAACTTGGGGGCTAGGGTTTTCTATTTTTTTGAGAGAGAATTCTTTTGTTCTTGAGGTATAGTGAAAATAATGGGTAATTTTTGGCTATTAATGGTTTAAATCCCGTGTATAGGATGATTTGGGGCTTTAGAAAATTACCAATTGGTCCTTGGAATAAAATAACAGAATTTGAAAATCCCAATTTTTCATGCTGGTACAATGAGGTGAAATCATGCTAGCTTATTGGAAAATGGATGACTGGGAAACTGGTTGGTGGCGTAACGTGGTGGAAATTGGGTTGCCACCTTGGTTGTAAACTGAAAAGGCACTTCAATTCGATGGAATTGTGTTGGTGAACTGGGAATTGTAAAATCTGAAATTGAGCCTTGCTGTGATACACCATAATCGCGGATGCTCACTGGATTTTGACGATTGCCATTTTGGCTGGCTCCGCGATGTGCTAAAGTACCAGGTGGTACACTGTCTTACTAAAATGGCTCTAACACTTCGGCTGAGTGTCGGATTTAGAAGAATTTGGTATTGATGGAAAGCTTATTCAATTTCCCACACGATAAAAAGTCAAAATATTGAAAATACCATAAGTAATAAAAAGGTATTCTTCTATGAAGAAAGATCTTTGATGTTCTAGGGGCGAATCAAAGCTAGGTAGAAGTACAGGGTATTACATAAATTCTCTATGTGTGAGTTTTGATTGAATGCTGTGACTTTTCTCGGTCATATTATTTCTTGTGAGGGTATCATGGTGGATCCTCAAAAGGTGGTTATTTTTAAAAGGTGTCTTAGACCCAAGACTCCAACCGACATTCAGAGGTTTTTGGTTTTGGCTAGGTATTATAGGTAGTTCATGGAAAGTTTCTCAATTATAGATGCCTCATTGACTAAGTTGACTTAGAAAAAGGTAAAGTTTTCTTGGTTGGATTCTTGTGAGGGGAGTTTTGAGAAGCTGAGGTATAAGCTAACTTCGGCTCTAATTTTGACATTGCCTGAAGGTAATGAGGGGTTTGCATTTTATTTTGATGCATCCCAGGTAGGACTTGGTTGCATTCTGATGCAATATAGTAAGGTAATTGCCTATTCTTCCAGGCAGTTTAAGGTACATGAAAGGAATTATCCTACTCATATTTAGATCTTTAAGTGGCGATTTTTTCTTTAAAAATTTGACGACATTATTTTTATGGAGTGCACATGGACATATTTTCTAATCATAAGAGTCTACAATATGTGTTTACTCACAAGGAGCTAAATCTCAGGAAAAAGAGATGGTTGGAGCTTCTCAAGGACTATGACATGAGTCTTAACTACTACCTAGGTAAAGCTAACGTGAAGGTTGTCTATGAAAAGTTTAGCTCATATAGATAAGGAGAAGCGGGAATTGGTGAAGGAAATTCATCGCTTGGCTAATATTGGAGTTTGTCTCTTGGACGATAGTAGTGTAATAGTACATGAAGTGATTAGGTTGTCTCTTGGTCCAGAGATCAAGGAGAAGCAAATGCTAGGTCCTATCTTGATGAAAATCAAGGATGATGTAGGTGGGCAAAAAATAGTGGCATTCGAGATCATTGGTGACAGTACTTTGTAGTACCAAGATAGGTTATGTGTTCCTGACATCGATGGTTTTTGACAAAGGATTTTGGCTGAGGTGCTTTAATCACACTATGTTGTTCATCCTAGTTTAACAAAAATGTATCGTGATCTCAAGGAGATGTATTAGTGGAATGGTATGAAGAGGGATATGGCTGATTTTATAGCCAAATACAAGGTGTGCCAACAGGTTAAAGAAGAACAATGAGGCCTGGTGGGTTCTATAAAGAAATGGAGTTGTTCTAATGGAAATAGGAAGTAATAAATGTGGATTTCATTATTGGTCTTCCTCGGTCTCAAAATCAATTTAATTTGATTTGGGTCATCGTGGATAGGATGACAAAGTCCGCTCACTTTTTGTGGGTGCAAACTAAGTTTTTGCCTGAAAAATATGCGTGGATGTATTTTCATGAGGTTGTAAAGCTACATGGGGTACTTGCTTCAATTATCTCTGATTGTGGTACATAATATTCTTCACACTTTTAGCGGTCGTTTCAGAAGGGGTTGGGAATTGAGGTTAGTCTGAGTACCGCCTTCCACTCGCAGATAGATGGGCAAGCGGAGAGGACTATTCATACATTGGAGGACATGGCTTCGTGTATGTGTGATTGATTATGGAGAAAATTGGGTTGAGCATCTACTTTTGCTAGAGTTAATTTACAACAATGGCTATCATTCTAGTATTGGGATGGCCCATTTTGAGGAATTATATGGTAGGAGCTGTAGATCTCCTATTGGGTGGTTTGAGCTTGGTGAGGCGAATATGCTTGGTACTGATTTGGTTTATCAGGCTATGGAGAAGCTAAAGGTGATTTGAGATAGACTTAAGGCTACCCAAAGTTACCCAATATCATATGCAGATGTAAGGCATAGGGACTTGGAGTTTGAGGTTGGGGATATGGTGTTCATAAAGGTATTTGCAATGAAGGAGTGATACAGTTTTGTAAAAAATGAAAGCTCAGTCCTCGATATATTGGTCCTCATACGGATTTACGAAGAGTTGGTAATGTGGTGTATGAATTGGAATTGCCTTCTAGTTTGAGTTCCATTCATCCGGTATTTCATGTCTCTTTGTTGAGGAAGTGTCTTGGTGATCTTTATTTTCTAGTTCCTTTGGAAGGAATGGGTATCTCAGATTCTCTATCTTTTGAAGAGGGCCCGATTGAGATATTGGATTGGTAGATTCGTGGGTTGCGGAATAAGGATGTGGACTCAGTTAAGGTTCTACGGTGGAATCACAAAGTGGAAGAAGCTACATGGGTAGCGAAAGTGGACATGAAATCGAAATATCCACATTTGTTTCCTACTTCGAAGATTCGTGGAGAAGGTATGTGTTCTTAATCACATTTTTTTTTCTAACTTGGTTAAAGGTTGGATTGATATTTGATAATGCAAATGAATAGTGCTTGTGTTTGACCTACCTTTTCCATCATTTGGGGATGAATGATCCTAGTGGTGGAGACTGAAACACCCTGGGTTTGGCCCCTTAGAAAATTTCCTGAATTTCTAGTTTTTGCTTAATATACGACTTGTAGGTACCAGTCGTATGATGGGATACAGTTTGTATGCTCTTGGTTATATGCTAAGCAGTGTTGGTTTGTGGGTTGGATTGGTTTCTGGAATAGGTACGACTTGAAGGGTATGAGTCGTATGGTTTGATACGGGTCATGTGGTTTGGGTTTTATCTTCACTTAATTTGAGACTTGGTAACTTAACTTGGATCTGAGTTTGAGTGGCTCACTTTGATCCGTAAGCTAGGGTACGAGTAATACCATTGACTCATATGGTAGGTAGTGTTCAAACTTTCTTTGGTTCTATTTTGCCAGGGATACGGTTTGGGGGTACTAATTATATGGTTGGGTATGACTTGGGTTGGGTAAGTCATATGGTGGGCAGTGTTGGGTCCAAGGGGGAGGCCTAGGGTACGAGTAATGGGTACCACTTGTATTGGGGGTACTACGGGTATGGGAGAGTCGTACTATCTAACAGGAATTCCAAGTAGTTTAAGTTGAGGATAATTTGGACATTTCCCCACTTAACAACTTAAGGCCCTATGATATATATCTCTATTGGGACATTATTTACCCTAATATTTTAATCTAAAATACTTAGAAAAACTCTGTAATTCTCTTTAAGGCTCCTGGGTAAAGGAAGGCTAGGGTTTCATCAAAAGGATTAATTTAGGGCTTGTACGTGTGATTTCTCTCCATCATCTTCAAAATCTAAAGCATGTACTCTTCCCTCATTGTTAGTTCCAACTAAAGGCATGTTTTATACAATATTTTCATGGCATGATTATTGTATGGTTTTGGGGTTTTTAAATACATGTTGGGGTTTTGGTATTAAATTCTTGGTTATGATTTTCCCACGTTTTAACTATGTAATTACATGCTTTAATGGCGGTTTGGACAATTGGTTGCATGGGAAAGGTTAATTTTTAATTGGAACTGGTTTTGGAAACACTATGCCCCGAACATGTTTGATAAAATGCCTATGATAATGCTTTTACTATAGTATTGGACTTTTTATGGAACTATTGCATAGTATGGTTTGGTAATGGAACCCTAAATGGTATAAATGGTTGAATAGTTTTGAATGGTTAAATGGTAAGGGTTGGTGGTCATGGTTATGGATAATTAAACTTCCTTGTGGGGTACAATGAAATCCCCCAAGTATGCATGATAATGAACAACTTGTGGGGTACATGGAATTTACCTAAGTAAACTTAATAATGGAGCACTTGGGAGGTACACAACATTCCACCAAGTTAACTTGATAATTTATTCTATGGTACATGGGAATCCCTTTACATTAAAAGGTTGTCTAAGGACATTGCTTGCAAGCTATAGTGGTATAACTATACCACTACTTATAGCCTTGGTTAATAATAATGGAATAAAGGTTTAGTTGCATGGTAATGGTTTTAATTGGGCAATAATGGAGGGGTGTGATAGATAACCATGAAGGTGTGAGTCTAATGGACGGACACTGGAAACTCATGTTTGTCGACATAAGGGTTGGTCACAGCTACCGTATATGATACTATGAGCTACATAGAAATCCTCTAAGTACATTGTACATGTGTATCATAGAGAGTGAAGGGTATTAAGGAATCCCCTACTCTTATGGTATCTGTAGTTCATGCAGCTACATGTATCGGGGTCTATTTAGGGGGTTACACTAGACCCATATATCCCTTTGGTGGTTGTAGGACGATTAAGCTACACATACCTAGGTTAATGGTTTTAAATGCATGCTAAACCCAGTTTTCTTTCCCGACATGGTTATATATATGTATGGTTTGAATGCATATGGTTGGTTTACTTGGTTTTATTGAATGGCATTATTTTATCCTTATCCAGAGTTCATGCTAGCATTCACCTGCTAACCCATCTTTAGGTGACTGTATCCCCACATGATGTAGGAACCGACTATTCTACTCCTCTTGCTTTGTTATTGGATTCGGGATCAAATATTGTATTGAAGTTGAGAGCTTCCTTATTTTGGAAGGCTCCATTTCATATCATGGATTTCCTTACATACTTTGGTTATTTTATGGATATTGGTTTTGGCTATGGTTGCAGGCATGTCCCAACCGGATATTGTTTTTCTTTTGGTTAGAGGCCTGTGTGACTACTATGGTTTGGAATGGGTGGGATCGGTATTGGTGTCAGCCTTAGTGTTGGCATTGGTATTAGGGATAATACCATTTAACTGGATTTATGATTGTTTTATCCTTTCATGTTATGCTATGGAAAGGAACTTAGTTTTTATATTGGTTTGGTTACAATTATTGGTTGGGTTTTGGACGGTTGGACTCATTTGAGTTGGTCACGGTCATAGACCTATCCCAGAGTCTGGAAGTTTTATAGAATACACTATTTTGTTATATGTTAGGAATTCATCCAACTTAGTATATGCATTTAGATGTATGGGTTAGGTATTAGGGGTGCTCTCCGGTCCTGGTTGGACTTGGGTGCCCATTACGATAAGGCCCTAGGTCGGGTCGTGTCATAATGACACCAAACCTAGGCTCTGTAACCACCTTTGTCATGACCCTAACTAGAGCCTGGCCATGACGGGTATCTCAAGTCCCACATGGACTGGAGATAACCCCCTGTACCTAACCAAACCAAATAGACCACACCCAAGGACTGCTGAATTCCAAACTTATAATAGGATAGCCTACAATAGTCTAAGAAAATTTTAAATACATGTCCATAACTAACCATTGAATATCGGCCAAACTACCGATCGACATTGCCCAATAGCCATAGTAGTCCAAACAAAAATTTCTAAACTATGATCCCAAACTGAATATCAGTAATGTGTCGGAACATGCCCCCGACAACAGCCAAAAACCAATTCCAAAGGGATAGTCAAAATGTAAAGGAAACCATAATCATGAAATGGGGTCTTCCAAAGTATGGAAGTTCACCACTTCAATCTAAATCGCTAGCTGATCTTGAATCCAAGTCATTGAGCTGGAGTAGTGGAAGTATATCTAATTCCTACTTCATGTGGGAATACAACATCTGAATACGGTTAACGGGGTGAATGCTAGTATGTAACTTAGGGATAAGGATAATGTAATGACATGATCAACAGTTTAAAATATTCAAAAACCAATGCATAAACATATACATACATATATATATATATGGCTTGTCGAGATAGGGAACAAGGCTTAGCATGCATTTGACAAATTTAGCCTAGATTGTGTAGTTCAATCGTCAATAATATTACCCACAGGCTATATGGCCCCCAGCTCTCACACCCTAGTTGGGCCCTAGTATGTGTAGCCGCATAAATCGAAGAATAATCTCATATATATGCTCATGGGGGACTCAAACCTACAAACATATTCCAAGGTGACTTAAGTAACCTATCATATAATGATTTAAGGGAGACTGGAACCTCCCTAATCATGTAATAATAATAAGAGGGACTAGAACCTCCCTGGTCACTTTGACCCCTGCATTGCCAAATGTGGTTTCGTGTATCTGTCTCTTGGACCTCCACATTCATGACTCAACTACATAAACCTCATTAGAGTCCAATTAAAACATTTATCACACAATCCCAATAAATGAACCACAATACATATTTAGGCATACATTGTTGGTATCACCATACGAACTACACTTGCATGGTAACACATTATGACCAAAATTGTTTCTGTTAACTTGAGGAGAACAAATCCCATTGTTCGTTAATACACGATGGGAGAAACAAACTCCTTTTGTTCATTAAATCATACTATTGTATTTCAAATATCCCTTTATCTTATGCAATAGTTCGAGACTAGTTCAATTTTACAAATTCCCATAGTTCTCGTAATTACTACTAATTTAATAATATGGGGTTGGGGTCATAACCACTTCAAAAGTCACAAGTTTAGAACAATCACAATTCCCTAGTTTATTCACCCTATGCACCCACAAATTCAAAACCATATTTAAAATATGGAAATCATAAATAAACCATGAGAAATATTGTTCAATTCATAAACATTCAAACCCCAAACCCTTGTATCAAAACCATCATAATAATCTCATTAACAATACTTTAAATCACATGTTTTTACAAAATTAACAATGAGGTAAGAGTAACATGCCTATAATAGTATGATGTACGGAGAGAAATCACCCTTGGGAGCCCTAATTGATCAACCTCTTAAAAACCCTAAGTGTTCGTGACCTTGAGAATTTAGGAGTATTTGAGACATTAATTATATTGTTTTTGAGAGATAATGACACCCTAAAGAGGTTATAAGACATAGGTTTTAAGTTGGGTAAGAGGGGAAATATCTAGAATGCCCTCATCCTAAAAACTAAAAAAGTGCTACCTTTGACTACGAGTCAACCCCTTGACTCATAACAACACCTTACGACTCATCACCGCGATTCGCAACCAAGGCTGTACCACCAAGGCACCCTATACTATTATCCTTACGACTCAATGTCACCGGTCGTAATGGGACCCTACAACTCATAGGGTCCAGGCGTAGTCAGCACAGAACCCAATTTGGGACTTACACTAGACACTATATGATTACACTTAACAACTTGTAACATACCCTTATGGCTTTTAGTGAGCAACTTGTAATTAGAGTAAAATAAAGCCACAAACATACTAGTTTAGTTATGACTCATACCAATAACTCATCGGGATACCCTATGACTCATAGGGTCCATTCGTAACCAGGGCAGTGAGCTCAAATCTCAAGAAATTTTCAAGGGCTAAAATCTGGGGTCTTTCAGTATAAATCAAAGAATGGAGAATAGAAATACTCCCTAAGAACTATATGCCTGGCCAGTAGCATCTCATTCGTGAATGAGGTCCGGAGGAAACCATACTTTATTTTTTCCATGCTCCTTAGCTTAGATCTTAGGTACTCAAGACTTTTCTTCAATCTGAAAACACAAAACAAAAACAAAATCAAATGTGATACTACGAAAAAACTAAGAAAATGAAATAACTACCTTTACTTGGGTTGCCTCCTAAGCAATGCCTGATTTATTGTTGCGGCACAACTCACATTAAATCAATCAAATATAATTTCTCATATTTTTTCTCTTTGAAGGGCCATATATTTTCCTCTTTTTGACCTCATGAGTGCTCACAATCAAGGTGTGTATCACTTTTTTAGGATTCCCTTCAAGCAAACATTTTAAGCTCAGGATTATTTGTCAATTTGGCCAACTTTATGAGAGATTTTGAAGAGGAAATGGGAGGTTTTCTCTCCTACAACATACACTCATCCACTTCCATAGTTGTGATCATACATACATCTCTATAGTGTGAGGGTGTGTTGAGTGCTTAATTCGCTATAAAAACCACCTCTTTATCATTTTGTCTCATCTTAAGCATGCCTTCTCTCACATCTATCAATGCTTCCCTAGCAGCCAAGAATGGACATCCCATTATTACTGGTACCTTGTCATATGAATCGTAATCATGAACATAAAATCAACAAGAATAATGAACTTTCTAACCTTGATGAGAACATCCTCTATAATTCCTTCAGGGATAACTCTAGTTCTATCTACCATCTGTAGCACCATTGAAGAAGGCCTAGGCTTCTATAAACTAAGAGTATTAAACATTGAAATAGGCATCAAGTTGATGCTTTCCCCTAAATTACTTAGGGCTTGAATAGTACCAATTTTGCCAATTTTTATGGGGAGAGTGAAACTCCCAAGGTTCTTGAACTTTTTGGGCATCTTTCTCATAACCATAAAATTACTCTTTTAGGTAAGTGCTACAGTCTCAATATACTTCAGCCTTATTTTGTTTGTCACCACATCCTTTAAGTACTTAGAGTACTTAGGAATTCCAAGAAAAATATCTAACAAAGGAAAAGTATTATCAAGTTCTCTAAATATGTCAAAGAACTTGTAAAAACAAACATCCTCTTTGAAGTTTCAGCTTTTGAGGGAACGGTGGTAGTGGTCTCTTTTGATATCTCTCAACTGGCTTTTCATTTGGGTACTCAAACTTCCACTTTTTATCAACTTCTTTAGATTCAATTTGCTTTGGATGCTTAGGTGTGCTCAATTATTTTTGCACCTCATGATTTATCTTTGAAGGTGAATCAACCAATCTCTACCACTCCCCTAAGGTGATTGCCATCACTTTCTTTGGATCTTTCTATATCACTAGTAAAACCCCCTTTAGGTCTTGTTCTTTGCGCCACCGGAGCTAACTGACCTATTTGTATCTCCATATCTTTTGAGACAATTTCTGATTTTGATCTCTGCAGCAGATATTGGTCATATGTATACACCCAAGTATTGATTATTTCCTATAATTTGCCTATTTAGTGAGCTACATTGCATATATATATATATATATATATATATATATATTCATTTGTTTGAGCTTAATTTGTGTGCACAAACTAATGGATATGATTAATGTTTTAAGGATAGACTTTGGTAAAGATTGAGCTTGATTTGGATGTCAATACCAAGGTTGTAGAGGATTAAAGGTGTTAGGAGCAATATCAGGAAGAAAAATAAGCTTAAAAAGAGTTGGAAAGACATCTACAATGTGTGGTCCACAAAGCAAAGGGAAGAGACGTCACCATAGTGGAAAGTTGGAATTTGAGATGCAAGAGCGTGCCACGTCCACTGAGCCATGTGATAAGGGCATGGCATGGAGTTGGACAAAATTTTCACTGGCACAAAACAGTATGAGCGAGAAAAACATGCCACTCCCATTGAGCCATACAATAAGGACATAGAACGGAGGGTTATTTCTATCTTATCTTCCCTTCTACTATAAATAGGATGGTTGTTTTAGTTTATGAAGGACTTTTCGAATGACTTAGGAGAGAGAAAACACATGCAGAAGCTCTAAATAGGGTTTTTCTTCTTTACTTTGTTTCTCTTGTAGTTTTTACTCATGATTTCTATTATTCCGATTCCTTGTAAGACTATTAGTGGATAAACACCCTTGTAATTTTGATTTGATTGTTGATTTATATGTTTATCAAGTATGCAATTATTTTGACATTCTTAGTTTACTATTCTAAAGCGTCATGAGCTTTAGGATAAATATAAGTTCCAAAATAAATTGATAATAGAAGTGGAAAGGTGAAAAGAAAAATATAAAGAGTGTAGATCATGTCTTTAATCGTTAGGTAGTAATTGTTAATGGATGATTTATGGTTAGGATAAAGATATATTTAAATTCCGTATTTGGTTAATGAAACATAAAGATAGCTTTATGCATACAAGTTAATGACTCACATCCTAGATTAATGATGTAGTTGTGAGCTTAATTTGGGTAGATGACTTATAGGGTTACCATCTTTGAGTTATTCTATCAGCCTCGTAAATTATAATTAGGATAAACACCAATGCTGACTAGATACCACTGTTATACATGAATGCAATTATAATTTCCTTTATGGTGAGCAACATAATTTCCTTTATAAACCCAAATTAAAATAGTTTTCTTATAAACCAAAACATTAATCAATGAGTCTTTATTAAGGCATTTACCAATTTGGTATCATCATACCAATATGCTTGCAAGCTTATATAATTATGCCAAGCTAATCCATAGATTTGTTAGAATCCCAAGTTCCATTTAAATCCAAACCATTGCCACGAAGGGTATTCCAAAACCATTTTCCATTATCCATTTACCCTTTAATACAATGCAGTGTTTCAAAGGCAAGTTAAACTATGTGAATTTTTATATTTAAAACCAAGTTCACAAATTGGGCTGAGGTTAATGCCAATACCAAGCAAGAAATCTATCAATTTAGGGAAACTAACGTTCCCCATTCCAATCATTATAACCATGCATCCATTTAACCCCGAAAACCATCAATTAAAGTATAAATAACATATTTAAATCATGGGAAATTACAATCCAAACAATAACCATAAAATCCCTCAACCCAATTTCAAACCAATAATTAAAATCACATGCATAATGATTAAATAAATGCCATAATGTAAAATTCAAGTTAGGAAAGAGAAACATGCCTGAATTATATAGGAAATTTAAAGGAATTTGAGGCTTGGAGCTTGAATGTTAGATTTCCTTGTAAAATCTTAATATCTCTTGCCTTGGGAGTTAAAGAAGAAGAGAGTAAGGTTATTATTAATAACTAAAGGAAAAGAGATCCTTTGAGTGTTTGGGAAAGAGTGTAAAGGGAGGAAAATACTAAAAAGACACTAATTAAAACATGTAGGAAAAATCAAAAACAATCTTTACAACTTAGGTAACAACTCGTGAGCCTGACCACGAGTCGTGGCCAGAGTCGTTACCTGAGGATTAAAAGTCTGGTCTCTCACTATTATGACGATGAGTCGCCCATCATGACTTATTGTCTGACATTATAAGTCATAATGAAGAATCGTGCTTAGGGATTGAACACGTGGGTAACTTTTTGTTGTGGCAATGAGTCCCTTCTAATGACTCGTTATGCCTCACAATAGGTCATACCGCAGACTCATTATTAAGGGACAAAAATATGGGCTTTCTTACCATCATGTCAACGAGTCCTCATCATGAATCATTACGTCTCATAACGAGTCGTACCCTGGGCAATTATCATCGACAGTTTGACACCACCTTAAAAACTTGGCTAGTTTAATTATTCAACTCTTGGAGAGTCCAAAGATCATGAACTTAGGGTGCTACATTACCCCCCAAGGATCATTATTCCCAAATGATAAGTTAGGGAACCTTTGGCATAATAAAAGAAAGAGTACAACTAGAATCCAAGGACAAATTCAAAATTTTATAAGAGGGAAAGTGAAAATCACACCTTAAGCATTTTCATCCAACACGAGAAATAAGACAAGTACTTAGCCCTCAAATCTCCCTCAGTTTCTCATCTATCTTCTTCCACTTTTTGATTTCTCCAAAGAACCTTCACCAAAGCTACATCCTTTATCCTCAAACTACAAACATGCCTATCCAATATCTCTACCAAGACCTCCTCATAAGACAGCGAATCCGTAAAAGAAACATCCTTAATAAACACTTTCAAAGAAGGATTACCTACACATTTATTTAGCATAGTAACATGGAAAATATGATGAATTGAAGCAAAACTTGCTGGTAGATCTAATTTATAAGCAACATCCCTATCATTCTTACAACTCGATATAGACTAGGGTAACAAGGATTGAGCATCCCCTTCTTCCTAAACCTTATGACTCTACCTTATGACTCTTTTCATAGGATAAACCTTCAGGAACTAACTTCAAACTCCAACTCCCTTTGCCTCACACCCGCATAAGACTTTTGGTGACTCTAATAATTCTTAAGTCTTCCTATAATTACTTTCACCTTCTCTATGGCTTGGTGAACTTATTCAGGTTCAAACAACCTAGTCTCACCTACCTCAAACCACCCAATCAGAGACTTACACCATCTACCATAAAGAGCCTCGAAAGGAGCCATCTGAATGCTAGACTGATAACTGTTGTTATAAGCAACTCAATAAGAGGGAAATGGTCAACCCAACTACCCTTAATGCCAATCACACAGTCCCTTTTAATATCTTCTTAAGTTTGAATAGTACACTTCACTTATCCATCTATTTGAGGGTGGACTGCGGTGCTAATATTCACCTGAGTACCCTAACTTTTCTGAAATAAATGCTAGAAGTGAGAGAAAAACTATATACCTCAGTCTGAGATGATGGAGACTGGTGCTCCATACAACTTAACTACCTCCTGAATAAATAATTTGGCATAATTCTCTTCAGTGTAATTAGTCCTCACCGGCAAGAAGTGAGCAGACTTAGTCATCCTATCTATAATGACCCAAATAGAATCATACTGGGTGCGAGATCTTAGAAGACCTGTAATGAAGTCCATATTAATAATCTCCCACTTCAATATGGGAAAATCTATCTCTTAAGACACTCCACTAGGCCTTAAATATTACACCTTGATTTGCTGATAAACCATACACTTAGAAAAAGTTTTCCACACTTTTCTTCATATTATTCCACCAGGATAAACTGTATATCGAGACTCATAAGCCTCAATCAAAATCCTCTCTTATAGCCCATCAATATTAGGAACACACAACCTTCTTTGACACCTCAGGATGCCATCTCCCCGAATCTCTAAAGCCATAACCTTTTGCTAACCCACATCATCCTAAATCGACATAAGGATGTGATCCAAACCTTGCTTCTCCTTCACCATAGCAATAAGATATAATTTAACCACTTCATGAATAATCACTTCTCCATCTTCAGAGTCTAAAAGATAAACTCCTAAATTAGCCAACCGATGAATATCCTTCACCAACCCTCTTTTCTCCTTCTTAATGTCAGATAAGCTCTCCATAGACAACCTGCTAAGAGAATCAACAACAACATTAGCTTTACCTAGATGGTAGTGAAAATTCATGTCGTAATCCTTAAGAAATTCAAGCCACTGCCTCTGCTTAAGATTTAATTCTTTCTGTGTAAATACATACTTCAAGCTGCTATGGTCTGAATAAATATCCACATATACTTCATTCAGATACTGGTGCTAGATTTTAAAAAAAATACCACAATTACAAACTCTAGATCATGAGTTGGGTAATTCCTATATTGAACCTTAAGCTGCCTGGAAGCATAGGCCACAACCTTACCATACTGCATCAAAACACAACCCAGTCCCATATGAGATGCATCACATTACACAACAAACCATCAGTGCCCTCGGGTAGGGTTAAAATTGGTGCTGAAATCAACTTATCCTTTAACTTCTCAAAACTAACCTCATAAGTATTGAGCCACAAAAAATGTACCTTTTTCTATGTTAGCATTATCAACGGAGTAGCAATCGAAGGAAAACTCTCCATAAACCTCTTATAGTATCCATCTAAGCCCAAAAAGCTCCTAATGTCAGTTAGAGTCGTGGGTCTTGGACACTTCTTAACTGACTCAACTTTTTGAAGATCTACCTTGATCTACTCACTAGAAATAACATGCCCGAGAAAGGTCACAGCACTAACCAAAATTCACACTTAAAAAATTTTGCATATAATTTTTGGTCCTTAAGAGTTTATAACACAATTCGAAGGTGATTTTTATGATCCTCCTCACTTTTGGAGTACACCAAGATTTCATCAATGAAATGATAACGAATAGATCAAAAAATGGCTTGAATAACTAATTCAAAAGATCTATGAATATAGCTGGAACATTAGTAAACCCGAATGACATAGCTAAGAACTCATAGTGACCATATCGAGTTTGGAAGGAAATTTTGGGAATATCAACCTCCCTAATTTCAATTGATGGTATCCCAAATGGAGATCAATCTTAGAAAAGCACCTAGCACCAAGAAGCTGGTAAAAAAGATCATCAATTCTAGAAAGAGGATACTTATTTTTTACTCTAGCCTTATTCAACTATCAATAGTCTATACACATCCAAAAGAGACACCCTTTTTTCGTATGATAAGTATAAGAGCACCCCATAGAGAAACACTAGGATAGATGAAACTCTCATTAAGAAGATCCTTTAACTGATCCTTTAGCTCCTTTAATTTAGCCAAAACCATCTTATAAGGAGGAATAAAAATAGGATGGGTATCCGATAGAAGGTCAATCCCAAAATCTATTTCCCTATAGAGAGGAATTCCAAGAAGATCGTCAGGAAGAACTTCAAGAAAATCATTAACCACAGGGATGTATCTCAAAGAAGAACCCTCAGAGCTAAAATCCTTAACCTGAACTAGATGATACAAATACCCCTTAGAAATCAACATCTAAGCTCTAACTTTCATGATCCAATATCTCAGGTCATGTTGGTGTCTACTATAACCCACCAATAGATAAGACAACCCAGTAGTTTGTAATGACTAGTAAAAGACTACCTAAATAGATAAAAAAGAACGCAGAATAGATGGAATAAGAAAATAAAATACATAATAAAGTCCTAAAACCTGGTGGTATCAGTACAAGAGCTTCTAATATAACAAGAGTACAAAAGGAAAATACCATGGGAATTACACTTATATAGCTTATCTCCAGATACTACATAAAGGTACGTCTAGTACATATAAGGGAGGTAAGCAATACTCTAAAAGTCAAGACTCACACTAAGTCTCCAAACCATGGCTGTTTTTCACGACGTACAAATTAATGGTGCTAACCCACACTATAATCTGTAGGCTGCAAAAGTATAGTATGAGTACCAAATATGTGGTTCTTAGTAGGCAACTACCAACTGAGCTCCAAAGATAATAAAGATACATATAACATATAAAAAAAACAAAAACTACACCCAAAAGTCCAGTAATCATATAACAAGCCAATGAAAAATTAAGGATAGCCTATCCTATTCTTGTCCAAGAGACTAACATAATAAGGCTAAGAAAGTATCAAGGGTGAACTATTCTATTCTAGCCATACTCAGGAATACCATATATTCCTAGCAAATATACAAATTAAGGATGAAAGAAGATTATATCAATATGCAAGGTCAAGGAATGAATGTACAATATGAACAAATGAAGGAAGGGATATACGGTAATACCAAAGCTACATAAAGCTAGATATACGTATATATAGATGTGAGGTTAACTGAAGCACAACCTAGATTATCATATCTTCATTTTAAGGCCTCATTATCATCCTATCAGGATTTAGTACTAACATATCAGGGTTTCTAATCCATTTGTATCATCATTAATTAATATTTCATAATAATGAAATCATAAAATAGAAGAGGCTAGAATCATAACTCAAATCTTGATACAAAATCAATGACCAATCTGTCATAAGTTAGACATAAAAATGAACATAACAATGATAAAAATAATATCAATAATAGCATGAGTAATCGGCTATTTTGAAAAACCAAATTCCTGGCCGAGCCTACACATACCCCCATCGGTCGAGGCTAGGAAGGTTCAATCACCATACAATAACACAAGGCATAGTCATTACTCATATCTATGAAACCCTCCCATACGAGCTGATAGATATAGCCATATAATGGTGATAAGCGATGCACATACAAGTACAAATGCAGCATAATCCACTATATCATAAGACCATCATCATAACCATCATCATGACCATCATCATCATAATCACCCTGTAGCCCTGTTAAGTATATAAATATATATATGTATATATATAAATATAAATGACATATATAGGGCTAGCCAAACTCGAATCAGTAAATGTTCTCATAGGCACATCAATATAATAATCCTCTAGCCTGGCTGGGTATCAATATCATCATCACAACATCCTCCAGCCTTGCCGGGTATAAATATATCATCACAATGTCCTTCGAACTTTCCGAGTATCAACATATCATCACAATCATTAATATATATATATATATATATAAATATATATTAAGAGACTAAGTCTGTAAATGCATTACCGGGGTGATCTTCGGGACTAAATTATTAGAGAAGTGTAAAAAGAGTTGGAATATCACACGACTGGAGTAAATAATAGTGTCAAATCTTAGACCAAAATCTGCTTTGATTAATTCTTTAAAACATCATTATTAGCCTATTATATATATAAATTATCCATTAAGTTAGGTAGTGATTATAGTAAAGAAATCTATTTTTAGGATGAGAAGTGCGATTTACCCTTAATTAGGAGGAACAGTCATAAGATCATATTTTAACTGAATACTAATACATCTGTCTAAAAAGCCTCTAATTGTCTGAACTGTGGAGTTGATGGGACATGTCCCCAACTAACACCGTCAATAGAAAATAAACAAAGTCTAAAACAATAGTTGAAAACTGAGACTCGTCCTTGAAATAAGAGGACTCACTGCTACTGCTATTGCTATTGACTGGGACTAAACTACTGAGGATAAACTGTATCCTGTGCCTCTGAACCTATGGAGTCAAATAAAACACCATAGCGTAAATGCGTCAGTACAAAAATGTACTGAGTATGTAAAGGGGGTAGGCTAAAGCAAGGGTTCATGCATGCACAATATCTAAATTGAATAATCATGAAAATGCCAGGTGAGAACACATACATGAATGCATAGAACATGAACACAATTATCATAACTCTAGATACTGAAACTCAGATACCACTTTACTGCAGACTGAACTCACTACTGACAGTGAGATACTGAATTACTGACTCATCTGATACTGATAACTACAGATTTAAATATGCTTATATTAATAACTAAAGTCTTAGACTTACTGCTTTTGACAGACAGGATTAGAGATCAACCTTCTAACAAATGATTTTGGAAGCTTTATCAATGATAAGAAATATGATTATATCTGAATCTGACAACCAGAATGCTCAATAAAAATCTTATATTGTGATCAAGCCTGTCTGATGGCATATCTCTGAATATGATATCAAATAACTGTATGTGAGACCAAGTCTATCTAATGGGATGGTTCATATATCAATGGAACTATTTGAGTTCCTCATAATGATAGATGACTGTATCTGACAGTCCTGATTTCTGAAGACTGATACTGAAACTAAGACTGAATCTAAAACTAAAACGGTAGAAAGTAGTCACTTAAATGATATGCCCCGACCTACCATAAGTGGGGTCCAACCTATGCCCCAGTTGGAAGGGTGTCATTACCACGCCACTAGTAAAGAAAACTCTATGTGATCCTCATATAGCAAGTCCTCAAATGAGAACGGTGGAGCCCTTATCTAGCAGGTCAAGCTACCTCATCTACCCTCATCTAGCAGGTATGATGTCTCTCATCCACCCTCAACTAATAGGTGTGATGTCTCAACCTAAGCTGGCTACGTAATTCTGGAGCACAATGATTTCTTCTAAGAATCACACCCTCTACTAGTAGGTGAGATCCCATCCTTGAGCTCACTCGGTGCTAGTTTCTACTCTTCACTGAAAGACTCTAACTGAATTCTTAACTGAGCACAACAGAACTGAATCTGATAATGGTCATGATTCTCAAAAGATCTAACTGAGTTACGCTAAGATTTCTTAGTTCCGTATTTGACAAAAAAGACATTGAATCATAGATCTAACAGACGATACAGAGCTTGAATAGATTACTCAAATCACTTTTAAGATTAGAATTGAATCACTTGAATACTATTAGATCTGAGCTGATTACAAGGTTAAGTCTAGATTACTAGTGATGCAAAGATTACATAGATTTATAAAATTACTGAGCTTTCTTAAGTTCCACACTTGTCTAAGGATACAGAGTTCTATAGTTCACTGAGTTCTGAGAAACATGGCTCGATTGGAATTATCGAGAAACTGACACGGGCACTAGAAAATAGATTTATTTTTTGGTATAAATACCCCCAGGACTCGATAACATAAAAGTAATACATAATCATTCTTCATCACAAATCATTCATGCATCATCACGGTCATCCATTTATAATCACCATCATTCATTGATCATCAAAAGCATTCATTCATCATTACAATCATTCTTATATTATCACAATCGTTGAAGCACCACTTCAAGTAGTTGGGCATCATAACATACTTTCCCTCTTAAGATCCTTAGGACACCGCATTAAGCATTTAGGAAACATAGACCTCTATTCATCATCACAAACACAAAAAGGTATCTCCAAACCTTTAAGGATCATAAAAATCGGTTCACCATCATATACTATCCTGGGGAAGACATGCTATTAGATTATACCCCATTCAACGATATCTTACATCAAGTACTTTATACCTATATCGATCTTGTTATGTATTTGGATATCACTTGATTTTTGGGGACTTCATACTAACACGTCTCTGTTTACTTGCTAACCACTTGACATGTATTAAAATCTTAGCATATATGAAAGATCACAAAATTGGGAAATTTACAACCATCATATCTCGACTTGTTCACTAGGGTCTTTCAACAACCATTAGACACGACCGATTTTACACCTACTTGGAGATTTCATGCTATCTTGGCATATTTCACTCACTAAGGCATGCATGGACTAGCTCACAATTGGGGTTTTCCTATTCAACATACTATAGTGTCCCTTATGCTTCACCTAAGCTCTTTATCAAACCTATGGGGAACGTTCTTTACTTATTCAACCATTTCTATACCCAAAAGTTATGAACACATCACATGGAAAACAAACTTCAAGAGGGTCTATCACAAACATCACATGAATTCCACGTACTAGGGTAAAAAATCATAACTTTTTTAGGCAAACATAAATCAAAACTCAACAATACATTAACCATCCATTTCAACTCATACAAATCAGTAGCAACTAATAAACATAAAAATCTTTTAGTCTTAAAAAGGGTTCTTGAGCTTTTTGGATGAAAGGGGACCCAAGAATCAACATCTACATACCTTAACCTTTTCGTGCTTGAAAATTTATCCACACTTGAAATAAATAAATTCTTGAAGCCCACACTATGAGAAACTTGATTCTTGAAGAAACCTTGAAGAATTTATGAATGAATTTTGGAATATTAGGGTTCTTGAATGAAATCCTAGATATTCTTGAGAGAATTGGAAGAAGAACAAAGTTTTATTCTTTACTTGGATATATATAGAGGGTAAAAATGGGTGGAGAAGACCAAAATACCCTTTTAAAAATGCCCCTGAATTGCTGATAAAAGATTGCTAACGACATCCGTGATAGATCGTCAGACCCGTGATAGGCCATCAGAAAATGTTGTCACAAAAGGATTGAATTTTTGATTTTCTGCCTAAGGCTGACAACATCATCAGAAATGTTATTTGAAAGTGACGACTTCGTCAGAAATGGCATCAAAATTGTGACAGCCCGTCAGAAATGTCGTCAGCCTTTTTCAGATTGATATGCTGGAGTAAAATATCTATAACTCTTTTCTCCGATATCAGATTTTGCAAAAGTGGATATCATTGGAAAGCTAATTCAAAGATATTTCATTTGATATATACAAATCCACCCAGTTCTTCATATACAACTAGTTATGGTCGATTGAATTTGTACCAAATTTTGACTGTCACGAAAACTTGAATGATAGGAAAGTTTTTAATTCGTTCTTGAGTTAGGGGACCTCTATGATCTTTACTCATTCACAAATAGATTCCCACATGATTTCAAAGTATTTCATACTTGGGAGGATATTTCTTAAATATTTTGACTCGGATTTTTGCTTTACCAAATACGCTCTAAGGCTCAGACTGAAAGAGAATTTTGTGGGGCATTACATTATCTCCCCCTTGAGAACATTTTCCTCAAATGACGCTTAATAGAATGAGATTAAGGATCACCAGAACTTACTCAAGAAATGGAAACATCTCAGATCAGGACTACACAACTAGAACGACTGTCATATAGAGTTCTCACACTGGGCATGTATATATGATGCATGGAATACTCGACTGACGATACTCATAGCCGAATTATCATAATACACATGCATATTTGATGCATGAACAAATAACTGGTATGATCTCATGAATACACAATTGAACACACGCTGACAAGCTAAACTCTTCTGCTAAATGCGCATATCTAATGCATAAATGTCCAGCTAAGCTGAATTTTGAAAGTACAATTTGACAATGCAACAATGATTGATGCTAGCTTTATAAGGAAAATCTGAACATGCATCAAAATGAATCTAATGGCATGTAACATCATAAAACCATGGTATTATGAGCTGAAGGATGACTACGTTGACTTTGGGGTCCTGGCTTAGGACAGCATCGAACTTTATGGCTGGTCTCACCACATCCAAATCACACATCACTACAGGCTCTACACACACCCTTATGATTCTTACCACATTCTTCACAGAACGGGTAGGTACGAACACCACTAGTATTACTCTGCGCTTTGGGGCTTGACGCTCCCTCAAATTTGACACCCCCAAACACAGGTGTGAGTACACTAGCTGAAGATGGAGTTGGAACCAAAAATCTCCGACCATACAGAGAACTACTACCACCTTGAGACCCTGATTTTGAGAAACCACGACTACCTGTCTTGGCTCTCTTACTCACTCTCTCTCTCTCCTTCATTTATCTTCCTTAATCTGTTGTGCATGAATGATTAGCCTAGAAAGATCCATATCTCTATTGAGCATGGCAACTTTATACTCTTTCAACATATCACTTGATACCCCAGTCAAAAACTTACTCATACTCGCTCTAGGGTTAGCTACCAAGTCGGGAGCATACTTAGCTAATTGGTTAAACTTAAGACAATACTATTTCACTATCATGGAGCCTTGCCTTAAGTTCATAACCTCTTCTACCTTATCTTCTCTCAGTTTTAGCGGGAAAAACCTATTTAGAAAGGCACTATGAAACTCTATCTAAGTTACGAGAGCTGCATTCATCCCTCTACTTTTATCCTACCTTACTACCCAATTATGAGTAATATCTTTCAACCTCTAAGATGCTAAATCAACACTCTCCTACCTTGACATATGCATAATCTGGGTGATCTTCTGCACCTTCTCAAGAAACAACTGCGGATCCTCACTTACATCAATCCAAAGAATTCAGGTGGGTTTATTTTCATGAAGCTTCTAATCCTAGCTGCGGCAGAATTCCCCTCTTGCTGAGGTGGGAATGTAGCCTGATGGTTACCATGAAAATTAGTCACCACCTGGGTTAGCGCTTGGAAAGCTGCCCAAAACTCTGCATATGACAGACTTTCATTTTTAGGATCTACTAGCTAAGGGGGCTGATAATCAAACCTATGGACAAAGTCTCTGCGAGGAGGCATACTCTGTAAATAAAAGAATAAAGTGGATTATACTAAGGATCAACTTGAGTTCAAGCTCACTCGCACAAAATGATCACTGAAAGAAGAGGAACTACTCCAAAGAACATCCAGTATCCCCTTGTACATAAATGTGGCGTACTACTCACCCATGTACAAGAATCTACTAGATGCGGCTTTTCAGACTCCCTAGGATACTCTTGAAACTTAGGCTCTGATACTAAGTTTGTAACACCCCGAGATCCCATCCTGAGATGTCACACGATGCTTATGGACCCAAAAGACCACAAGCTAATCCTTTTCTGATATCTGTACCTGTACACTACATAATATATGAAATAAAAGCGGAAATTTGCCATAAGGTTCAACACATCGATACATACTCAAAACTAAAAAATTGAATACTAATACATCCGTCTAAAAAGCCTCTAACTGTCAGAACTGTGGAGTTGATGGGACATGTCCCCAACTAACTCCGTCAATAGAAAATAAATAAAGTCTGAAATAATAGTAGTAAACTGAGACTCGTCCTTGAAAGAAGAGGACTTACTACTACTACTGTTGTCCAGGACCAAACTACTGAGGATAAATTGGATCCTGTTCCTCTGAACCTATGGTGTCAAATAAAACACCATAGTGCAAATGCGTCAGTACAAAAATGTACTGAGTGTGTAGACAGGGTAGGCTAATGCAAGGGTTCATGCATGCGCAATATCTAAACTGAATAATCATGAAAATACTGCATGAGAACACATACATGAATGCACAGAACATGAACATAATTATTGCAACTCTAGATACTGAAATTGAGATACCACTTTACTGCAGACTGAACTCACTACTGACTGTGCTTACATCAATGACTGGATTCTTAGACTTACTACTTTCGACAGACAGGATTAAAGATCAACCTTTCTAACAGATGATTTTGGAAACTTTATTAATGATAAGAAATATGATTATATCTGAATCTGACAATCAGAATACTCAATAGAAATCTGATACTATGATCAAGCCTGTTTGATGGCATATCTCTGAATATGATATCAAATAACTATATGTGATACCAAGTCTGTCTGATGGGATGGTCCATTAATCAATGGAACTATCTGAGTTCCTCACAATGATAGATGACTGTATCTGACGGTCCTGATTTCTGAAGACTGATTCTGAAATTAAGACTGAATCTGAAACTGAAACTGTGGGAAGTAATCACTTAACTTACATGCCCAGACCTACCACATGTGGAGTCTAACTTGTGCCCAAGTTGGAAGGATATCATTACCGCACCACTGGTAAAGATAACTCTATGTGACCCTCATCTAGCAGGTCCTCAAACGGGAATGGTGGAGCCCTTATCTAGCAAGTCAAGCCACCTCATCTACCTTCATCTAGCAAGTATGATGTCTCTCATCCACCCTCAACTAATAGGTGTGATGTCTCAACCTACTCTGGCTATGTAGTTCTGGAGCACAAGGATTGCTTTTAAAAATCACACATTCTACTAGTAGGTGAGATCCCATCCAAGAGCTCGCTCAGCGCTAGTTTCTACTCTTCACTGAAAGACTCTGACTTAATTCTTGACTGAGCACAACAGAACTAAATCTGATAATGGTCATGTTTCTCAAAAGATCTAACTGAGTTATGCTAAGATTTCTTAGTTCCGTATCTGACGAAAAAGACATCGAATCATAGATCTGACAGACGATACAGAGCTTGAATAGATTACTCAAATCACTTTTAAGATTAGAATTGAATTACTTGAAACTATTAGATCTGAGTTGATTACAAGAATAAGGCTAGATTTCAAGCGATATAGAGATTACAGAGATTTTTGAGATAACTGAACTTTCTTAAGTTACGAACTTGTCTGAGAATACATAGTTCTATAGTTCACTGAGTTCTGAGAATCATGGCTCGATTGGAATTATCAAAAAACTAACATGGGCTCTAGACAACAACTTTATTTTTAGGTATAAATGCCCCCAGGACTCGATAACATAAAAGTAAGACATAATCATTCTTCATCACAAATTATTCATGCATCATCACGGTCATCCATTTATCACTACCATTATTCATTCACCATTACAAGCATTCACTCATCATTTCAATCAATCATGTATTATCACAATCGTTAAAGAATCACTTTAAGTAGTTGGGCATCATAACATTCTTTCCCTCTCAAGATCCTTAGGACATCGCATTAAGCATTTAGGAAACATAGACCTCTATTCATCATCACAACTGCAAAAGGGTTACTTCAAACCTTTAAGGATCATTAACATCGGTTCACCATCATATACTAGCCTAGGGAATACATGCTATTAGATTATACCCCATTCAACGAGATCTTACATCAAGTACTTCATACCTGTATAGGTCTTGTTATGTATTTTGATATTACTTGATTTTTGGGGAAACTTCATACTAACACATCAATATTTACTTGCTAACCACTTGACATGTATTAAAATCTTAGTATATATCAAAGAGCACAAAATCAAGGAATTTACAATCATCAATATCGGCTTGTTCACTAGGGTCATTCAACAACCATTAGATACGACCGATTTTACACCTACCTGGGGATTTCATGCTATCTTGGCACATTTCACTCACTAAGGCATGCATGGACTAGCTCACAATTTGGGGTTTACTATTCGACATACTATAGTAGCCCTTATGCTTCACCTAAGATCTTTATCAAATCTATGGGGAACGTTCTTCACTTATTCAACCATTTCTACACCCAAAAGTCATGAACACATCACATGAAAAAACAACTTCAAGAGGGTCTATCACAAACATCGCATGAATTCCACATACTAGGGTCAAAGCTCATAACTATTGTAGGCAAACATAAATCAAAACTAAAAAACACATTGAACATCTATTTCAACTCATACAAATCATTAACAGCTCATAAACATAAAAAACCTTTAGTTTTAAAAAGGGTTCTTGAGCTTGTTGGATGAAAGGGGACCCAAGAATCAACATGTACATACCTTAACCTTTGAAATTGGATGAACTTTGGTTCTTGAAACTTTATCCACACTTGAAATAAATAAATTCTTGAAGCCCACACTATGAGGAACTTGATTTTTGAAGAAACCTTGAAGAATTTATGGATGAATTTTGGAAGATTAGGGTTCTTGAATGAAACCCTAGGTATTCTTGAGAGAATTGGAAGAAGAATGAAGTTTTCTTCTTTACTTGGATATATATAGAGGGTCAAAATGGGTGGAAAATACCAAAGTACCCTTTCAAAATGCCCCTTAATTGCTGAAAAAAGATGGCTGACGACATCCGTGACAGGCCGTCTGTCCCGTGATAGGCGATCACGAAATATCATCACAAAAGGGTCAAATTTTCAATTTTCTGCCTAAGCCTGACGACATCATCAGAAATGTTGTCAGAAAGTGACGACGTTGTCAGAAATGGCATCAAAAAATGTGACAGCCCATTAGAAACATCGTCAGTCTTTTTCCAGATTGATATGCTGGAGTAAAATGGCTATAACTCTTTGCTCCGATATTGGATTTTGGAAAAATTGGTATTTTTTGAAAGGTAATTCAAAGATATTTAATTTTATAAATAGAAAGCCACCCATTTATTCATATAAAATGAGTTATGGCCGATTGAAGTTGACCCAAATTTTGACGGTCTCTAAAACTTGAACGATAGGAAAGTTTTCAACTCGTTTATGAGTTAGGGGACCTCTTTGATCTTAATTCATGCTCAAATAGATTTCCATACAATTTAAAAGTATTTCATACTTGGGAGTATATTTCTTAAATAATTTTTACTTGGATTTTCGCTTTACCAAATACGCTCTAAGGCTCAGACTGGAAGAGGATTTTGCGGGGCATTATATTATCTCCCCCTTGAGAACATTCTTCCTCAAATGATGCTTAATAAACTGAGATTAAGGATCACAAAAACTTACTCAAGAAATGGAAACATCTCAGATCAGGACTACGTAACTGGAACGACTAACATATAGAGTTCTCACACTGGGCATACATATATGATGCATGGAATACTCGACTGATGATACTCATAACTGAATTCTCATAATACGCATGCATATCTGATGCATGGACTAATAACTGGGATGTCTCATGAATACACAACTGAACACACACTTTCAAGCTGGACTCTTTCTACTAAATACGCATATCTAATGCATGAATGTCCGGCTAAGATGACTTTTGAAAGCACGACTTCACAATGCAACAATGATTGATGCTAACTTTATAAGGAAAATCTAAACATGTATCGAGATGAATCTAATGGCATGCAACATAATAATACAATGGGGTATCTCCCCCTTGGGACTCTATGTCCCTCTAAACACACTTCGGTAAAATACTGGAGCGGTGTGTGGGGCACCTACAGACTGGGTAATAATTGACCGATCAAGATCTGAAACTTATGCATGACTCATACTAACATATAAGATCAAAATAAGAGAAAAGGATCTATCAATGCATAACATAAAGATGAAGGGCTCATAATATACCCGGGTCAATTTCAGGGGATCTTTCCTGATCAAGGCGAGCCTGAAGTGCATATAATCTATTATAAGATGAAGGATGACTACGCTGACTTCGGGGACCTAGCTTAGGATAGTCTTAAACTTTGTGACCGGTCTTGCCATATCCAAAGCACACATCAGTACCGGCTCTACATACACCCTTATGATTCTTACCACATTCTTCACACAATGGGTAGGTACGAATACTACTAGTACAAATCTGGGCTTCGGAGCTTGGCGCTCCCTCAAATTTGACACTCGCAAACATAGGTGCAAGTACACTAGCTGAAGATGGAGTTGGATATAAATATATTCAACCATACTGAGAACAACTACCACCTTGAGACCCTGATTGCGAGAAACCACGACAACCTATCTTGGCTCTCTTACTCACTCTCTCTCTCCCCTTTATTTTATCTGCCTTAATCTGTTGTTCATGAATCATTAGCCTAGAAAGATCCATATCTCTATTGATCATGGCAGCTATACACTCTATCAACACATCACTTGATACCCCAGTCAAACACTTACTCATACTCGCTCTAGGGTCAGCTATCAAGTCGGAAGCGTACTTAGCTAATTGGTTAAACTTAAGACAATACTCTTTCACTGTCATGGAGGCTTGCCTTAGGTTCCTAAAATCTTCTACCTTATCTTCTCTCATTTCTAGCGGGAAAAACCTATCTAGAAAGGCACTCTGAAACTCTATCTAAGTTACGAGAGCTGCATTCATTCCTTTACTTTTCTCCTACCTTACTACCCAATTATGAGTAATATCTTTCAACCTATAAGATGCTAAATCAATACTCTCCTCCCGTGACATATGCATAATCTGGGTGATCTTCTGCACCTTCTCAAGAAATAACTGCGGATCCTCACTTACATCGATCTAAAGAATTCAGGCGGATTTATTTTCATGAAGCTTCTAATCCTTGCTGCGGCAGAATTCCCCTCTTGCTGAGGTGGGAATGTAGCCTAATGGTTACCATGAACATTAGTCACCGCCTGGGCTAGCGCTTGGAAAGCTTCCCAAAACTCTGCATGTGACAGACTCTCATTTTTAGGATCTACTAGCTAAGAGGGCTGATCATCAAACCTATGGACAAAGTCTCTGCGAGGAGGCATACTCTGTAAATGAAAGAATAAAGTGGATTATATTGAGGATCAACTTGAGTTCATGCTCACTCGCACGAAATGATCACTGAAAGAAGAGGAACTGCTCCATAGAACATCTTGTATTCTCTTGTACATAAATGTGGCACGCCACACACCCATGCACAAGAATCTACTAGATGCATCTTTTCACACTCCCTAGGATACTCTTAAACCTTAGGCTCTGATACTAAGTTTGTAACACCCCGAGATCCCACCTTGAGACATCACACGATGCTTATGGATCCAAAAGACCATAAGCTAATCTTTTTCTGATATCTGTACCTGTACACTGCATAATATATGAAATAAAAGCGGAAACTTCCCATAAGGTTCAACACATCGATTCATACTCAAAACTAAAAAATTGAATACTAATACATCTGTCTGAAAAGCCTCTAACTGTCTGAACTGTGGAGTTGATGGGATATGTCCCCAACTAACTCCGTCAATAAAAATAAACAAAGTCTAAAATAATAGTAGTAAACTGAGACTCGTCCTCGAAAGAAGAGGACTCTCTGCTACTACTACTGACTGGGACCAAACTGCTGAGGATAAATTGTATCCTGTGGCTTTGAACCTATGGTGTCAAATAAAACACTATAGTGCAAATGCGTCAGTACAAAAATATACCGAGTATATAGACGGGGTAGGCTAATGCAAGGGTTCATGCATGCGCAATATCTAAATTGAATAATCATGAAAATTCCTCGTGAGAACACATACATGAATGCACAGAACATGAACACAATTATCTCAACTCTAGATACTGAAACTGAGATACCACTTTACTGCAGACTGAACTCACTACTGACACTGAGATACTGAATCACTGACTCATCTGATACTGATAATTGAGGATCTAGATGTGCTTACATTAATGACTAAATTCTTAGACTTACTGCTTTCGACTGGCAGAATTAGAGATCAACCTTTCTAACAGATGATTTGGAAAGCGTTATCAATGATAAGAAATATGATTATATCTGAATCTGAGAACCAGAATATTCAATAGAAATCTGATACTGTGATCAAGCTTGTCTGATGGCATATCTCTAAATATGATATCAAATAACTGTATGTGAGCCAAGTTTATCTGATGGGATGGTCCATAAATAGATAGAACTATCTGAGTTCCTCACAATGATAAATGACTGCATCTGACAGTCCTGATTTCTGAAGACTGATTCTTAAACTGAGACTGAATCTGAAACTAAAACTGTGGGAAGTAATCACTTAATCAACATGCCCCAACCTACCACATGTGGGGTCCAACCTGTGCCCTAGTTGGAAGGGTGTCATTACTGCACCACGATAAAGACAACTCTATGTGACCCTCATCTAGCAGGTCCTCAAACGAGAATGGTGGAGCCCTCATCTAGCAGGTCAATCCACTCATCTACCCTAATCTAGTAGGTATGATATCTCTCATCCACCTTGAACTAATAGGTGTGATGTATCAACCTGCGCTGGCTACATAATTCTGGAGCACAATGATTGCTTTTAAGAATCACACCCTCTACTAGTAGGTGAGATCCCATCCTTGAGCTTGCTCGGTGCTAGTTTCTACTTCCAACTAAAAGACTGACTGAATTCTTAACTAAGCACAACTGAACTAAATCTAATACTGATCATGTTTCTTAAAATATCTAACTGAGTTACGCTGAGATTACTTAGTTTCATATCTGATGGAAATGACATCGAATTATAGTATCTGATTGATGATACAGAGCTTGAATAGATTACTCAAATCACTTCTGAGATTAGAATTAATTCACTTGAATAGTATTAGATCTGAGCTGATTTCAAGACTAAGGCTAGATTACTAGTGATACAGAGATTACAGGAATTTCTGAGATTACTAAGCTTTTTTAAGTTCTGCACTTGTCTGAGGATACAGAGTTCTATAGTTCACTGAGTTCTGAGAATCATGGCTCAATTAGAATTATTGAGAAACTGACACAGGTTCTAGACAACAACTTATTTTCTGGTATAAATACCACCAGGACTCGATAACATAAAAGTAAGACATAATTATTCTTCATCATAAATTATTCATGCATCATCACGGTCATCTATTCATCAATACCATCATTTATTTATTATTACAAGCATTCATTCATCATTACAATCATTCATTTATTATCACAATCGCTAAAGCATCACTTTAAGCAGTTGGGCATCATAACATACTTTCCTTCTCAAGATCCTTAGGACATTTCATTAAGTATTTAGGAAACATAGACCTCTATTCATTATCACAACCGCAAAAGGGTCACTCCAAACCTTTAAGGATCATCAACATCGGCTCACCATCATATACTAGCCTAGGGAAGACATGTTATTATATTATATCCCATTCAACGAGATCTTACATCAAGTACTTCATACCTATATCAGTGTTGTATGTATTTGGATATCACTTGATTTGGGAGAAACTTCATACTAACACGTCACTATTTACTTGCTAACCACTTAAAGTGTATTAAAAGCTTAGCATATATCAAAGAGCACAAAATCAGCGAATTTACAACCATCATATCTCGACTAGTTCAGTAGGGTCTTTCAACAACCATTATACAAGATTGATTTTACACCTACTTGGGGATTTCATACTATCTTGGAACATTACACTCACTAAGGCATGCATGGATTAGCTCAAAATTTGGGGTTTCCTATTCAACATACTATAGTGGCCCTTATGCTTCACCTAAGCTCTTTATCAAACCTATGGGGAACGTTCTTCACTTATTCAACCATTTATACACCCAAAACTCATGAACACATCACATGGAAAAACAACTTCAAGAGTGTCTATCACAAACATCCCATGAATTCCACATACTAGGGTCAAAGATCTTAACTTTTGTAGGCAAACATAAATCAAAATTCAACAACACATTAAACATCCATTTCAACTCATACAAATCATTAACAACTCATAAACATAAAAATCTTTTATTTTTAAAAAGGGTTCTTTAGCTTCTTAGATGAAAGAGGACCCAAGAATCAATATCTACATGCCTTAACCTTTTAAATTGGATGAACTTTAGTACTTGAAACTTTATCCACACTTGAAATAAATAAATTCTTGAACCCCACACTATCAGGAACTTGATATTTGAAGAAACCTTAAAGAATTTATGGATGAATTTTTGAAGATTAGGGTTTTGAATGAAACCCTAGATATTCTTGAGAGAATTGGAAGAAGAATGAAGTTTTATTCTTTACTTGGATATATATAGAGGGTCAAAATGGGTGGAAAATACCAAAATATCCTTTTAAAAATGCCCCTTAATTGCTGAAAAAAATGGCTGACGACATCCGTGACAGGCCGTCAGACCCGTGATAGGCCATCATGAAATGTCATCACAAAAGGGTTGAATTTTCAATTTTCTGCCTAAGGCTGACGACGTCATCAGAAATGGCATCAAAAACATGACAGCCCATCAGAAACATCCTCAACCTTTTTCCAGATTGATATGCTGGAGTAAAATGGCTATAACTCTTTGCTCCGATATTTAATTTTGGCAAAATTAGTATCGTTGGAAAGCTAATTCAAAGATATTTCATGTTATATATATAAATCCACCCATTTATTCATATACAATGAGTATTGGTGGATTGAAGTTAACCTAAATTTGGACAGTCACTAAAACTTGAACGATAGGAAAGTTTGCAACTCGTTCATGAGTTAGGGGACCTCTATGATATTAAATAATGCTCAAATATATTCCCACACGATTTCAAAGTATTTCATACTTGGTTGGATATTTCTTAAAAATTTTGACTCGGATTTTTGCTTTACCAAATATGCTCTAAGGCTCAGACTGGAAGATGATTTTGTGGGGCATTACATGCATCCTAGGTATGTTTTCACTTCCTTTTGTTTTGTATTATTTCATACATTAAGGACGATGAGTAATTTTTTAGCTCGGGGTGGGGTATACTATAGCCGCCGCGAGTTTTTGTTGTCGTGTTTCTTTTCCTATCAGCCATGGTATAGTTATAGAACCTACATTTCTAGGTGAAAATTTATTTCGTATAGTGTTGTGTTTTGTGTAATTAGGAGATTTTTAAGTATTTCGGATAGTAGTCATGTTTTGATTGATTTTAGAGAAAAAATGATACCCCTACAAAAATTGTGTTTTAGAATTGTGTACATATGTATAAACATTTGGATATTGTTATGGCACTAGGATTAGTGTAATGATAATCTTTTGCTAACTGTTGCATGAACCAAATAAATAGTAGTTTGTAATGTTGACTTTGTGCCATGTCTGTGTGAGATGCTACTTTGTTCCCTTTGTGTGTTAAATTCAGAACATGCCCAATTAATCTTGCCTAGGTTCAAGGATAGTTAGTTAGGAAAGGATCATAGGCCATTTTTGATTTTAGTCGACTTTTAGCTTAAATGACTTTCCATGGGTGAAATAGTATCCCTTGATCCTAGTTTTAAGCCTTAAAGCCAATTTTTTTGTTACACCTTTGTCCTTCCTATTTGTGTTATAAAACTTGTTTTGGCCATGGTTCTCTTTGGACATTGTGCACCTCAAGTCAAGAAAAATGCTTAAGTTGAGGGTGGCTATCATAGGGGTGCATACAGTAAAGTGGGTTTGTTGAAGGGTAATTGTAACACCTCAATTTTCTGAACCAGAATGGTACACGGTGCTCATGACCTCGAGGGACCACAAGCTAACCATGGCTGATATCTGTACCTATAGATTTCAATATATATCATAATAATGTAGAAAACATGAACATGTAGGCCATAAGGTTCAACTAAATAAAGAATCTGGTAAAATAACATCCATATGGGTGAAAGATACCCAAAATAATTGAAACTGAATCAAGTCTGAACTAAATATGAACTTTATCTGAAAGCCTCGAAGTACTGACTGAATAATAAGTTGAAGGAACATGTCTCCAACTAACTCCTTAAACTAAAAACTAACTAAAATAATAAAGGAATAGAATCATATCATCCTTGAATGAAGAGGACTCACAGCAGATCTGTATACTGGAATGCGAATGCTACTGCTGGTATGGAACTCGTGTCTCTGATCCTATGGTGTAACATGAAAACAAAGAACCATAGCGCAAATACATCATTACAACTGGAGTACTCAGTATACGAGTGAGGTAGGCTAAATGAAAAGGGTTTACATGCATAAGCAATAGTAAAGACCGACTAATATGAACGCGAGAGTGGAAACATACATATATAATAATTGGAAATGTCAATACGTAATAGTGGATCTGTACGCTAATACATGATTTATTGATTTCTAACATGACAGAAACTATGGTTCTATCATCATGGGTGACTGTGTCTGATAGTACTGGGTCTGATGGAACTATCTGATTTCCATAATATAACTGAATTTGACTGTATCTGGCAGTCCTGGTATACTGCTATCTAAAGAACTATTTGAGTTTTTTTACCAAGACTGAGCCTAAAACTGTGGGAGGTATTTTTTTATTCGACATGTCTCTATAATGTATATAGCTAAGTTGGGGTCTAATCTCTATCCCTACTGGAGGGGTGTCAATACCGCACCACTAGTAAGAACAGTTGTAAGTGACCCTAATATAGTAGGTACTTAAATGAGAATGGTAAGAACCCTAAACTAATAGGTTAAGCCACCTCATCAACCCTAGTGTAATAGGTTAAGATGTCTCAACCTATGCTGGCTACGTAGTTCTGGAACATAAGGATGACTGCTAAGAATCACACCTTAAACTGGCAGGTGATTTCCCATCCTTGGGTTCACTCAATGCTAACTTCTACTCCCATTTGAAGAGACTAAACATGATTTAAATAGTTGTACATGGACTATGTAAATGACTTCCGTTGACTGACGGAATAGCACTACTATCTGAGATTTTGCTGGGATCATGAGATTTCAGAGGTTTTCTGAGTCACATGACTGACTGAGTTCTATAGATCATGGCTTGACTGAGATTATCGAGGTTACGTGACTTGGCTCTAGGCACTTAACTATATTTTTCAGGTACGAATACCCCCAGGACTCGATGGAGGGAAACTGACACACATGACATGACTTGATCACAAGATTTGTGTCCATAATTCATAATATCGTACATAAGGGATTTCATACTAAGAATGGTTATCAATAATGTATTTTATGGAAAGGATTTCATGTCACATGGAAGTACTTGCACAACCTTAATATCATGTTCATTGCATAATCGTACTAGCAACACATATCAATAGCATTGAAGTTCATATGGAGTCATCTTAAGAGTTAACATAGCTTGTCATTTAAATACTATGGGGTCATGGGAACATGATTTTTAGCATTCTTGGAATTTTATCAAACACCTTGCATGCACACTTTAGGGCATAGGTTTTCTCAACAATTTTAATCATCTTGAACTACCCAAATTCATGGGTTTTAACTACAAGCATGCATACATCATAGAAGTCAACTTTAATTAATATGTTGAAGCTTAAACAATGATCATTAACATGAAAAACATCACATACCAACAAGGAAATCAAAGTTTCTCATTTAAAAGCATGGTTCTTGAACTCTATGAATGAAAGGGGTCCATAGATGAACACTACGCATACCCGACTCAAGGTTCTTGACGCTTTTGAATTTGAAGGGTTTGAAATCCTTGATTCTTGAAAAAGATTGGGTTTTTCTCTTGGAGATTAAATTTAGAGAGAAACCCTAGTTTTTGTTTGTGAAATAATAATGAGCAAAATGGCTGAATTTGGACTTATCTAGGTATATATATAGGTGAGTGGTAAGTGACTAAAATACCCCTGGTAAAACGACCTGGAAAAAAAATGAATGTGGAATGTGATGGTCTGAATGACTTCCCATCCTACAGTTGACGGTCCGTCACTTAGCCCATCAGATATGGACCAGAAATGGGGTTCAGTGGATGAAAGTTGACGGCCTGGATGACGGTTCGTCACAACTTTGATGGTCCGTCAAATCGTCTGTCAGTCCTTATCCAGTACGTAGGTCAACTGCCTTAGCTGTGATGGTCAAAGTCGTGGTCTGTCACTTATATGGCGGTTCGTTAACTTGGCCTTCATACCTAGGCATTTTTCACAGTTCCAAGTAAAACATCCATAACTTCCTCGTCTGATGTGGGATTTGGACAAAATTGGTACTGTTGGAAAGCTAACTCAATTTTCCACATGATAGAAAGTGAAAATATCAAAAATACCATGTTTATAAAGATAGTTTTGTATTTTAAAGTAAGTCCTAGCATTATTGAAATGATTTCCTGCTAGGAAAAAGGCACGTGTATTACAATATCTCCCCCTTGAGAATATTCATCCTCGAATGGAACTGACTGAGAGGGGAAACAATAGTTTGAACATGAGTAGTATGAACATGATCTTATGACTGACAAAATGAATGCGTTATAATGAACATGCATATCTGATGCACGTGTAACTGATTCATGAATGCATGACTGAGGTTCTCACAATGAGAATGCATATCTGATGCATTATTATTTACTGGACTGATACATGTATGCATGAATGAATATACAATGGTAGTTGATACCAAATTTGTGATGGAACATGAACACGAAATGAAATATCAAGTTGTATTGAATGCTGAACCTAAAACTGAATAAGCTTAAGAAGGATTGTTACCTTGAGCTTGATCTGGGTTGGCGGAGAAAAGGTGAGGGTACTTGGTACGCATGTCTTCTTCTATTTCCCAAGTAGCTCTCTCAACGAACTGATTTCTCCAAAAAAATTTTACAAGAGGGACTTTTTTGTTCCTCAACCTACGAATCTAGTAGTCTAAAATTTTGACTGGGATCTCCTCATAAGAGAGGCTATCTTGAACATCAATGTTCTAAAAAGGGAATACAACTGCTGGGTCACCTATGTACTTCTTGAGAAAGAATACATGGAAGACCAGATGAAATGAGGCTAGGTCTGAAGGCATTTTGAGCTCATAGGCTACCTCGCTGAAGTGACTGAGAATCCTGAAGGGACTGACATAGCGGGGATTGAGTTTTCCTTTCTTGCTGAACCTCTTCACTCCCTTCATGGGAGATATTTTGAGATACACATAGTCATTGACCTCGAACTCGAGATCATTTCTACGAACATCTGCATAAGACTTCTGTCGGCTCTGAGCAGCCTGAAGTCTCTCTCTGATCAACTGAAGTTTCTCTAAGGCGTCAAATACCAAGTCAGGATTGATGACTGAGGCCTCACTAACTTCAAACCAACAGATTGGAGATCTACACCTCCTAAAATAGAGAGTTTCAAATGGAGCCATCTGAATACTGGAATGATAGCTATTGTTGTATGCAAACTCAATCAAGGAAAAGTGGTTGTCCCAACTTTCCTTGAAATTGCACACGCCCTTAGTATATCTTCAAGAGTTTGAATGGTCCTTTCTGCTTGGCCATCTGTCTGAGGATGAAATGCTGTACTGAGATGGACTTGGGTACTAAGACCCTTTTGGAATGCTTTAAAAAGTGAGAGGTGAACTATGTACCTCTATCTAAGATAATAGATAATGGAATATCATATAATTTGACCAACTCCCTGATATAGAGTTTGGCATAATCCTTGGCTGAATAAAAGGTACGAACTAGAAGGAAATGAGCTGACTTGGTCATTCTGTCTACAATGACCCAAACTGAATCATGCTGTTGACAATTTCGAGGCAAACACATCACGAAATCCTTGTTCACTTCTTCCCACTTCTAAGTAGGAATGGTAAACTCCTACATTGACCCACTAGGTTTTTGATGCTCTATCTTAACCTGCTGACGTGTAGAGTACTAATCCACAAACTCTGCAACATCTCTTTTCATCCCGCAAGTCACGGTACATCTTAGTGTCCCCTGGATGAACAGAGTATCATGCACCATGCACCTCTGCAAGAATTCGATGCCTCAAGTCATCTACACTTGGAACACACAGACGACCCTGACAATGAAGAACACCATCTCCTCCTTGGGAGAAAGCCTCTACTTTCTGATTTTGAACTGACTCTTTTAGTTTGACAAGGCTGGGATGCCTTTCTTTATTTTCTTTCACCTCGGAAACTAGAGATGACTCTAAACTATTCTGAATATATACAACACTCTCTGAATAGTCGACTAAGTGAACGCCTAGTCTGGCAAGCTGATGAATTTCCTGGGCTATATTCTTCTTACCATCCTCTACGTAAGAAACACTACCCATGAAGAGTCTATTAAGAACGTTGGCTATAACGTTGGCCTTGCCCAGATGATAAACAACACTCATGTCATAATCTTTCAAAAGCTCTAACCACCTTCTCTGATGAAGATTAAGATCTTTCTGAGAAAAGACATACTGGAGACTCTTATGATCTGTGAAGATGTCTAAATGAAATCTGTATAGATAGTGCCTCCAAATCTTTAAGGCAAATACTATGGATGCTAACTCAAGATCATGAGTAGGATAATACTTCTCATGGGGCTTTAGCTGTCTGGAGACGTAGGCTATGAAATTACCATACGGCATGAGGACATAACCTAAACCCACTATGGACACATCAAATAGACTACATAACCGTCTGAACCATCTAAAAGAGTTAGAACTGGGGATGAGGTGAGTCGAGTCTTCAACTCTTGAAAACTCTTCTTGAAAGAATCTGACCACTGAAACTTAACCTTATTATGAGTCAATCTGGACATAGGAGATTCAATAGAAGAAAATCCCTTGACAAAGCATCTATAATAGCCAGCCAAATCCAAGAAACTCCTGATATCTAATGGAGAGATAGGGCAAGGCCAGTTTCTTAAAGCTTCGGTCTTCTGAGGATCTACTCTAATGCCATCACTGAAAATAATATGGCCAAGGAATTCTATTGATCTTAGCCAAAATTCTCACTTACTGAACTTGGCGAACAACTAATGATCTCTAAGATTCTAAAGAACAATTTTGAGATGGTCTGAATGATCATGCTCTCTGCGAGAATAGACCAGAGTATCATCTATGAAGACTATGATGAACATGTCCAAGTACTACTTGAACACCCAGTTCATCAAGTCCATGAAAGTTGTAGGGGCATTGGTAAGACGAAAGGACATGACTAGAAATTCAAAGTGACCATACCGAGTACAAAAAGCTGTCTTCAGGATGTCACATTCTCTAACTTTGAGCTGATGATAGCCTGGTCTGAAGTCTATCTTGCAGAAATAACTGGAACCCTTAAGTTGGTCAAATAAGTCATCTATTCTAGGAAGCGGATACCTGTTCTTGACCGTGACTTTGTTGAGCTGATGATAATCAATACACATCCTGAGAGAATCATCTTTCTTGCACACGAATAAGATTGTACACCCCATGGGGATACACTGGGCCTGATGAATACCTTATCTAAGAGATCTTTCAACTGATCTTTTAGTTCCTTGAGTTCTGCTGGTGCCATTCGGTATGGTAGAATAATCTGGGAGAAGGTCTATGCCGAAGTCTATTTCCCTTTCGGAGGTAATGCCTGGAAGATATTCAGGAAAGATGTCTGAATGTTCATTAACAATTGGAACTGATTCAAGGCTAGGAGATTCGGAACTAGAATCTTTCGCATGCACGAGATAATACACACACCCCTTAGAAATCATTCTCCTTGCCCAAAGGTAGGAAATAAGCTAACCTCTGAAAGATGAAGTACTAGCCTTCCACTCTAGGACAGGATGATTTGGTAACTGAAATTGAACTATTCGGGTTCTGCAGTCGACTGTGGAATAGCAGGAATGAAGCCAATCCATGCTAAAAATAACATCAGAATCAGTCATCTCTAATTCGACTAAATCTACTGATGTGGATTTTTGAAATATCATAATCGGGCAGTTCCTGTATACCTGCCGAGCTATGATAGTTTTACCCACTTGGGTAGAGATTGAAAAGGGCTCTGCTAAAATTTCAGGACTGATTCAAAAATTGACTACTTTGTAGGGAGTGACAAAAGACAAGGATACTCCTGGATTTAGTAAACATAAACATGAAAAATCTGTAACATACTAGTAACGATATCAAGAGAATTTTCCTAATCTTATCGATTCTGAAGAGCATAGAGTCTGTTTGGGGGTTGCCCACTAGTAGCATTGTAAGTGGAACCTTGCTGGTTCGGGCGACCGGACTGAGCTGTGGAATGATTTTGCTGACCCTGATAACTGGACTGAGGACAATCTCTGACTCTATGGCCTGGATTTCCACAACAAAAACAAACATCACTACCAGCTCTGCAAACACCTTGGTGGTTCTTACCACAAGTTTGACATAGGGGATTAGTTCGAGCATTGTTGACACTGACCTGAGATTTAGAGCCGGTGCTCTATCTCTGAACTTAGGAGCTGGAGCACTGGCTAAAGAATGAACTGGAGCTGATGACTTGGGATGAAACTGGGAATGATTTCCTTCCTCTGATTTGGGCTGAGCAAAACTGAGACTGCCTGATCTTACTCTTTTATTCTGCCTCTCCCTAGCCCTAACCTTTTGCTCCTCTATTTGCTGAGCATGGGTCATGAGCCTGGCTAAAGTCATATCACTGTTCAGCATTGTAGATCTACACTCATTTACCATGCTATCATTCACTCTTAACACAAACTTACTTATCTTAGCCCTGTTGTCTGCAACCACATGAGGGACATATCTGGATAGCTGAGTAAATCTGAGAGAATACTCCCTAACCGTCACATTTCCCTTCGTGAGGTTGATAAACTAAAGAACTTTGGCCTCTCTCAGCTCATGGGGAATGAATTTGTCTAAGAAATCCGTGACAAATTCCTCCCACTCTATATGACCTGCATCCTCTAACTACTCAGACTTTCACTGTTTGTACCAAGTGTGAGCAACATCCTGTAACTGGTATACGGCTAACTCGACACTCTGAACAAAAGTAACTCCCATGATGTGAATGACCTTCTGGACTTTGTCAATGAACTACTAAGGGTCTTCATCAGACTTAGACCCGAAGAAAGATAGAGGGTTCATTTAGGTGAAGTCCCGAATTCTAGCTGCTGTGGAATTGGCCACTGGATTGGTTGGAATAACTGGTGTCCGTGCATTCTGGGCAGCCACGGGCTGAGCAAATTTATGAATGCGACTCTAAAATCCACATGAGAAACATGCTCTCCCAAAGGGTCTTCGGGCTGAGGAACTGGCTGGTTTCTTCTCTTTGGAGGCATATTCTGAAATAAGAAAAGAACGAATAAGACAGAGAGCTTAACTTGAGATTATGCTCACTAGCACGATATCAATACTGAAAGAAGGGTCCTAAAACATCTTATAGCCTCTTGTACAATGTACAAGACTCTACTAGATACGTCTTTCAGACTTCCTAGGACTCTATTAAACCTTAGGCTCTGATACCAAGTTTTTAACACCCTGATTTTCTGAACCAGAATGCTACACAGTTCTCATGAACCCGAGGGACGACAAACTAACCCACGGCTAATATTTGTACCTGTACATTTCAATATATATCATAATAAAGCAGAAAACATGAACATGTAGGCCATAAGGTTCAACTGAATAAAAAATCTGGTAAAATAACATCCATATGGGTGAAAGATATCCAAAATAACTGAAACTGAATCAAATATGAACTAAATATGAACTATATCTGAAAGCCCCGAAGTACTGACTAAATAAGGAGTTGAAGAAACATGTCTCCAACTAACTGCGTAAATTGAAAACTAACTGAAATAATAAATAAATCGAATCATATCATCCTCAAATGAAGAGGACTCACTGCAGCTCTGTATACTGGAATGCAAATGCTACTACTGGTCTAGAACTCGTGTCTTTAAACCTATGGTGTAACATAAAAAGAAAGAACCATAGAGAAAATGCGTCAGTACAATTGGAGTATTGAGTATACGAGTGAGGTAGGCTAAATGAAAAGGGTTTACATGCATGAGCAATGCTAACTGACCGGCTAATATGAACATGAGAGTGGAAACATACATACATAATAACTGGAAATATAAATACGTAATAGTGGATCTGTATGCCGATACATATTTACTAATTTCTGACATGACTGAAACTATGGTTTTGTCAACATGGGTGACTGTGTCTGACGGTCCTGGGTCTAATGGAACTATTTGAGTTCCATACTATAATTGAATTTGAATGTATCTAGCAGTCTTAGTATACTGCTATCTGAAGAACTATCTGAGTTCTTTTACTAAGACTAAGCCTAAAACTGTGGGAGGTAGTTGTTTAACCGACATGTCCCAATAATGCATATAGCTAAGTTGGGGTCCAATCTCTGCCCCGACTGAAGGGGTGTCAATATCGCGCCACTCGTAAGGATAGTTGTGAGTGACCCTCACCTAAAAGGTACTCAAATAAGAATGGTGGGAACCCTAAATTGACAGGTTAAGCCACCTCATCAACCCTAGTCTGACTGGTTAAGATGTCTCAACCTACGCTGGCTAAGTAGTTCCGGAACACAAGGATGACTGCTAAGAATCACACCCTAAATTGGCAGGTGAGTCCCCATCCTTGGGTTCACTCAGTGCTAAATTCTACTCCCATCTGAAGAGACTGAACATGATTTAACTTACTGTATATGGACTAAGTAACTGACTTCCATTGACTGATGGAATAGCACTACTATCTGAGATTTTGCTAGGATCATGAGATTTCAGAGGTTTCCTGAGTCACATGACTGACTGAGTTCTATAGATCATGGATTAATTGAGATTATCGGGGTAACATAACTTGGCTCTAGACACATAACTATATTTTTTGGGTACAAATACCCCCAGGACTCGATGGAAGGAAACTGACACACATGACATGACTTGATCACAAGATTTTTGTCCACAATTCATAATATCGTACATAAGGTATTTCATACTAAGAATGGTTATCAACAATGTATTTTATGTAAAGGATTTCATGTTACATGGAAGTACTTGCACAACCTTAATATCATGTTCATTGCATAATCTTACTAGCAACACATATCAATAGCATTGAAGTTCATGTGGAGTCATCTTAAGAGTTAACATAGCTTGTCATTTAAATACTATGGGGTCATGGGAACATGATTTTTAGCATTCTTGGAATTTTAACAAACACCTTGCATGCACACTTTAGGGCATAGGTTTTCTCAATAATTTTAATCATCTTGAACTACCCAAATTCATGGGTTTTAACTACAAGCATGTATACATCATAGAAGTCAACTTTAATTAATATGTTGAAGCTTAAACAATGATCATTAACTTGAAACACATCACATAACAACAAGGAAATCAAAGTTTCTCATTTAAAAGCATGGTTCTTGAACTCTATGAATGAAAGGGGTCCATAGATGAACACTACGCATACCCGACTCAAGGTTTCTAACGCTTTTGAACTTGAAGGGTTTGAATTCATTTGATTCTTAAAGAATATTGGGTCTTGTTCTTGGAGATTAAATTTAGAGAGAAACCCTAGTTTTTGTTTGTGAAATAATAATGAGAAAAATGGCTGAATTCGGACTTATCTAGGTATATATATAGGTGAGTGGTAAGTGACCAAAATACCCCTGTTAAAATGACCTGGAAATAAACTGAACATGTTATATGATGGTCCAACTGATGGCCCGTCCGACACTTGACGGTCCGTCACTTAGCCCATCAGATGTGGACCAAAAATGGGGTTCACTAGATAAGAGTTGACGGCTTGGATGATGGTCCATCATAACTTTGATGATCCGTTAACTCATCCACCAGTCCTTATCCAATACGTGGCTCAAATGCCTTGGCTGTGATGGTCAAAGTGGCGGTCTGTCACTTATGTGGCAGTCCATTAACTTGGCCGTCATACCTGGGTGTTTTTGATAGTTCCAAGTAAAACATCCATAACTTCCTCGTCTGATGTCAGATTTGGACAAAATTGATACCGTTGGAAAGCTAGCTCAATTTCCCACATGATAGAAAGTGAAAATCTCAAAAACAAAACATTTAAAAATATAGGTTTGCATTTTAAAATAAGTCCTAACATCCTTGAGATGATTTTTAGCTAGGAAAAAGGAACGAGTATTACAATAATATAAGAGAAAAAGTTAGTAGGGATAGGTGTGGTAGCAATATAAAAGGAAAATAAAAAGAAAATAAAAATTGTGAAAAAAGGGAAAAAGAAAGAATAAAATATGACACCCAACCTAATGTGCAATAGAGAATTAAATGAGAGAAATAAGGGTCGAATAAAAAAGAAACTGGGTAGTGAGTGAGACCCTAAGTTTAGTGTAGTTCCAAGGAGGCTTAGTTACTTGATATGTCCATGTGTACCATACTAGCCCCAAGCCTACATTACAAGCCAAGAAAAGTTCTATAGTGATCCTAACTTGACTATCTGAATGCTAAGGTAAAGAAAATAAGGGCAAGCCTATGATATTTGATGCACATTGATTGGAACATCTCTTCTGATTGTGAGTGTCTTTTGACTGTCCCTACATTAACATGCATTATTTCATATAAATGATTTAGGACTTCTTTATTATAAGGGAACTTGAGTCATATTGCTAGCTATTTGCTTGTTTTGGGCAGTGTAACTTGTACATATACGTCGTTGCCTGTTTCTAATGTAATGCCATACTTTGATCCCATTGTTTCACATTATTTTACTTCATGTTTATACATATTTGTCTTTAAAAAGTGAGATTGCAGGGGGTGTTGTGATTTGACCTTTAAGTGTTGATTGACTACCCTGAATAACTTAGATTCGCCTAGTTAAGCATCGTGTTTAGTTTAGTTTTGTTTTGTTGTATTTTATTTCTTCAGGACATGAAAACATTACAAGTGAAGGGTGTTGATGTGCTATAGAAATATAGCACTTATGATGCTTAAAACGAGGAAAATATGCAAGTTTCTGAGGTTGTTTTGTTAGATATGACGCATTTTGGGTATGTGTTGTAGGATATAATGTTTTGGATGCATAGTTCGTGAAAAAAAATGAAAAAGGTGATATTGGATACTTATGGGAGAAATTATGGATGTTTGGGACACTTTCTAGATTGTTCATGACCAAAACATGTGCGGGAATTGAAGAAGTGCTGAAAAACTAACTTTCGGTACATGATAGGTTAACATGCGGACTACATGTAGTCCACATGTTGGCAAAGTATGTGTCAGAATCTAAAATCACGAGAGTTAAACTACAGGATTTTGTAGTCTGGGAACATGTGATCACTACATGCGCCCACCCTACTGGCTGCATGTACCATATATGCCCAAGGCTAGGGCGCATGTAGGGACCACAAGACTGACTCCTTTTTCTCTTATTTTGTTTGGTATTTGGTTTTAGGGTTTTCTCATGTACTATAAATAACCCTTATGTGTTGTTAGTAAAATTTACACACTTTTGATAATTGTAAACATAATTTTATTCTGAGATTCAATTTTGGTCTTAGAATTCTCTTATATTGACTTTGGTTGAGTAATTCAGTTATAATTTTGGGTTTTTTACTTCTTCTTATTGTGATTTAATGTTATGCTTTCAATCATGAATGTTGTTGATTACTTCACAAGCATGAGAGTCTAAAAACCCTTTGCTAGGGTTGTGGAAACCCTAGCGGATTGACCAAGTAGGGAAAGTGCTATTGTTGTTCGGAACCGATACCCATGCATGCATTATTTACTTCACTTTAAAAGTTATCTTAGGGGTTGCAAAAGTTAGGATCCCGCCTAGATTATTGCTAATTACTCCAAAAGAGTAGTAGTTACTAGGAAAAGAAAATGACAATAGTAATTTGGAGTTTAATTGTCGACCCATGCTTCTAGGTTTTATCTATGTAAGACTCAAAAGGTAATAGTTAACTAGGATCAAGATAAGGGTTAGTAAGGCGACATCCTCAGACTTAAAAGGTAAAGGGAAAAATCCTTCTGATCATCCAAAATACTATAGAAGGTAGATAACTTATCGATTATGCATGCAAAGTATAGGGTTGGTTAAACAAAGCACGATAAGCCTACGGAGTTGAGAAGCCATGGGGAACACAATCCTAGTGTTCACTCATGACTGAATATAATCGAAGGTGATATTTGCTACTCAAAAACCCCAATTTACTTTTCCAGTTCTGCCCTTTTATTACAACAGCTAAGAGCTACAATTCCATGTATTCCCTTGGGAATCGACCCCAACCTTTGTTTGGTTACTATATTTGGTAGAGACCGTGTAATCTTCTGAGAGGAGATATAGCTTGGATGTCACCAATAGCCAATGCAACAACCTTCACAACCTAGGAGGCAAGTCTAATAATCTCAACTAAATAACGGGCCGTATAATTAAATTGCCAACTCTAAAGCCATATAGAACCACGAAAGGTCAGCTTACCTTCGAACTATGATACATTCTTGAGTAATCTAACATAGCTATTCCAGAGGGAAAACAATATACCTTGCCGCACTATGGGAAAGAAATCATCAAGTCAGGCTATATCTACTCAAGACATCGAATAACATCACAAAGAAATAAAATTTTAACTAGATAACACTAGTCTAAATAGCTACCTAGTGAGGATCAATTTCATCAAGTAATTAACAACAACACTATAGTATCAATATAATTAATAGGCAGTACGATAATGAACATCAATAACAAGTACCATCCAAGTGCACAACCAGGCCAATGTGCCAAGACAAATGGGACTCGAACCCAAATGCTACCCCCAATAGGGAGAAAAACATCTATAGAGATCTACTCCACCCACTACAAAAAGAAATAAACCATGGAGTAGTCACATAATATTGAAATCAATAACAAGGAACACAATAACAAACATGAACTCATCAAGGCATATAATCATCAATAGGCATGAAAACCCAAATACACACAATGAAAGATAAATTCAAAAAAATAAGTACACCCATATAGAGAAATCAGCAATCAAAGGATTGACATATCTACAAGAGAATAAATCTGAATGGGTCCAAACTCAAACCGACCAACTAAATCATCAACTGAGGAACTAAGCGCACTATCACTAATTGAAGATGCCATAATATCACGGGGTTGATCCAAATGAGCGAATGACTAGAAATCCCATGCTGGGGACACTCTCTAGACCAGTAACTGATCTATTTAAAGTATTAAAAACTCCTAAATCTCTAATATTTGAGAACAACATAAGCTAAGCCCAAATGGCTGGCAAACTGACACTGAGAGAAATCACTAGTATAATGTCCATCCTTCTCACAATCATATCCTAAATTAGGAACTCTAGGCTGGCAAGGTATATATTCCTACTATGTTTGATCAACTAAATCATATTGGGGCCTAAACTAATATCTCATCACGCCACAACCATACAAGCTCACGAACAAAAAACCAATAATACTCCATGTCTCACCACCGTAAGTACCAATATATGCTCTGTTCCTGGCCCTCAAATAATCTAAAATATAAGAGAAGAGAGACCTAACTGCTATCATATACTCTGATGCCAAACAAAGTGGAACTGCTAGTCCTTTAACAAATCCATGCACCAAGTCTATTTCAAAAGAATATAACATAGAAATATTGCCAAGCCCACTCAAGGAACCAAATCTGGTACTTAGAAACGGGTCAAAAACCCTGATGAACACCAACTAATCCTACTCTAGCCTGAGAACTAATTAATGACTCGAATGTCATCCATGGCTGTGAGGGATATGGAACCTGGCTCAAATCCCCAATGTTGATCACGATCTTAACTAGAGCCTAAGTTGGCACCTAAATCCTTTGGCTGACACTGAAGGTCTTTAATATCCATCTCTGACTCTCTGGTCTGATGCTACACTGAAAATCTATAAATGCGTGTTGAGGTCTCATCCACATATATCGAAAAAGTTGTATCTTCCTTCATGTATAGAATAGAGTCAAAGAATATGTTTGAGGCTTATAGCAATGCAGACACACGACAATGAGTCAAGAAGTAAATTTCCTAAAATATACTTGTAGCCTCTTAAAGATAGGTTAAAGTCGTCTCTGCAATGATTCATAGGACTTTACTAAACACTTAGCTCTTGTACTAATACACCGGTTAACCTATCTCTAATAATAGTTTATCACAACCTAATTTATCAGGTTAGGATGGTGCCTACTATAACCCACTAGTAGGAAAGCCAACCCTGTTGTCTGGAACGGCTAGTAATGGACTACCCAAATATATATAGAAAAGAATGCAAAATAGATTGAATAAGAAAATCAAATTAATAATAAAGTCCTAAAACCTGGTGGTATTAGTACAAGAGCTTCTAATAGATCAAGAGTATAAAAGGAAAATAACATGAGAATTACACTAATATGACTTATCTAAGAATATAAGATGAAGAATAGTCTAGTACATAAGAGAGAGGTAAGAAATACTTCGAATGTCAGAAGCTCACTTTATGTCTTCAAACCATGGTTGCTCTGCACAACACACAAATCAATGGCAATAACCCATAAAATAATTTCCAGGCTAAAAAAGTGTAGTATGAGTACCAAATATGTGATACTCAGTAGGCAACTGTGAACTGAGATCCAAAGATAATGCAGATACATATAATATATAAATAGAATGGAAACCACACCCACAAGTCCAGTAACCATATAACAAGTCAATGAGATAATAAGGATAGCCTATTGTAAGACCCCGCAAAGTTCCCTCATCGTTAGAGCTTTCAAAACGAGTGACATGGAGCCTAACACTTATAACTTTAGCTAAGTGTTCAACACTTAGTTTATTTTGAATCTTCAAACTTCGAGGAATTAATTCATGACCTTCTCGACATCCGTTTTTTAATTTTCAAGTTGTGTTACGATCGAGCAAGCTCATAGTACATATCAGATGAGTTTTGGAATTTTTTCAGAATGCATAAGGCCATGTTTGGATTTCAAACCAATAGCAAAAATCTACTTTTGCCTAGTTTTAAGCATTTCAGGGTCAACTTCCAACAATCATAACTTCCTGTATTTAATAAACTGAGTGAGCTACTATATATTAAATGAAAAATCTTTGAGTCTTCTTTCTAATGAAATTAGTTTCATCAAATTTTATCATCGGAGTAAAACGTTATGATCAATTTACTTCAGCATATCAAACCAGTGACTGAGGGACAAATGTGACTTTATTTATTTTCTTAGGGGCATTTTGGTTATTTACCATCGCTCAATTATGCTTTAAAATGGGATTCAGCTTATATTGGACCAAAATTTAGTCATTTATCTGAAAATTCTCAAGAACCAAACACATAAGCTTCAACCAAGAATTCAAGATCTCTAAAAATTCAACCGCAGGAATTCAAAAATAATTTAGGAATCATAATTTCCAAGTTGATATCTTCAAGAAGCACCTATTATTTTACGAGTAGAGTTCCGGAATCACAAGTTCATCCAAAGTCACAAATTTGAGGTATGTGGGGTTTGAACAAGAATAATCCTTCCGGTCTTGTGCCCAAAACTTGATTTTTATAAAGATTACGTAAATTTTTATGTTGAAGTTTATACCAATTTATCTTATTTTGAGTTTATGTAATTATCCATGAATTGAGTATTTGAAGGCATTATATTTTATCTTGATATGATTTGAGTTGATATATACATATTTTGATTTATATTTTCCTATTAAGAATTGATGTTGTTGAATTTATTTGAAATGAGTATTGAGAATGAATTTACAGAATTTGTGATATGAATTTTGAGTTGTTGAAATATGATATTTATGTCATGAATTTATTCTCAATATTTTAATTGAGATAAGTGAAGATTTTTGAGATGATTGTTGAGTATGAAATTTAGATATGATTTTGATGTATTAAATCTTTATATTTTGAGTTTTAAATATATGTGATGAAATTATAAAAAGATTTTGGTCTCGAGTCGTGGACATGATTTTATAAGTATTTCCCAAAAGCAAAGATTGTTGTTTTGATATTGAACAAGTATGGAATTTGAGATGATATTTTG
>NC_061118.1:85742436-85755520 GCF_002878395.1 Capsicum annuum | reverse complement strand
CCACAGAGTCACCCACTAGGGTAGAAATAGAAAAAGGGTCAAACATAAACTCATGGGAAGGGAGTTCCCTAGTTCATACCATATATTAGTGCCTCAAAATTGATTTCAAGGGGTGTATTTATCATTTGGTTTGGGTTAAAGATTCTAACTCGAAAAGGTCCTTCCTTATGGTCTGTACTCGTGGTTAGTGAATATCCTGAGGTCTTCTCTAATGATCTTCCTAGTGTTCCTCTCGATAGGGAAATTTATTTTAGAATTGATCTTCTTCCAGAAACTTATCCTATATTTATCCCTCCTTATAGTATGGCTCCAACTGAGTTGAAGGAGCTTAAGGAATGGTTGAAAAATCTCCTTAATAAGGTTTCATTTGCCTAAGTAAGTCTCTACGAGGTTCTTCTATTTTTTCATGCATAAGAAGAATGGTTCCCTTTGGATGTGAATTGATTACAACCAGTTAAATAAGGTGATAGTGAAGAATAAGTACCCTCTTCCTAGGATAGATAACTTGTTTGTCAAGCTTTAGGGTGCTAAGTATTTCTCTAAGATTAATTTTCATTCAGGATATCATCAGCTAAATATTAGGGAAGAGGATATCCCTAAGACTGTCTTCTTTTTCCATTATGATCATTTCGAGTTCTTGGTTATGTGTTTTAGGTTGACCAATGACCTGACGACATTTATGGATCACATAAATCGGGTATTCCATTAGTTTTTGGATTTGTCCATCATTATGTTTATGGATGATATTTTAGTTTATTTACGGAGTGAGGCAAGTTATGCTAATCACATCCGTATCATATTGTAGACCTTAAAGGATCAACGTTTGTATGCTAAGTTTTCAAAGTGTAAATTTTTGTTGAATGTTGTTACTTTTTTGGGTCATGTTTTATCTAGTGAAGGGCTCATAGTAGATCCACAAAAGGTGGCGGTGGTTAAGAAGAAGCTTAGACCTATGACTCTAATTGATAGTCAGAGTTTTTAGGTTTAGCTAGTTATTATAAAGGGTTTGTGGAGATCTTCTTATCTATTGCAGATCCGTTGACTAAGTTGACCCAGAAGAAGTAGAAATTTAGGTGGTTGGATGCTTGTGAGGGAAGTTTTTATAAGCTAAAAGAAATGTTGACTTCTGTTCTGATTTGACTCTACCCGAGGGTACTGATGGATTTGTTGTCTTTTGTGATGCATCTCAGGTGGGACTTAGTTGTGTCTTAATGAAGCATGGTAGAGTTGTGGCATATGCTTCTAGACATTTGAAGGTTCATGAGAAGAATTACCCAACTCATAATTTTGAATTACTAGCTGTGGTGTTCGCATAGAAGATATAGCGACATTATTTGTATGAAACCTATGTTGAATTTATGCTGATCATAAGAGTCTTCAATACGTGTTCATTCAGAAGGAGCTAAGTCTCAAGTAAAGGAGGTGGCTTTAGTTGCTAAAGTACTATGACATGAGTCTCTACTATCACCCAGGTAAAGCTAACTTGGTTGCTGATGCTCTTAGAAGGTTGTCCAAAGAGAGCTTATCTCATATGGATAAGGAAAAGTGGGCTTTTGTAAAGGTTATTTACCATTTGGCAAATCTTGGAGTTCATCTCTTAGACTTTGAGGATGGTGATGTGTTGGTGCAAAAGGTGGCGAAATTATCTCTTAATGCTGAGGTAAAGAAAAAGCAGGTGCTGGACCCTATATTGATACAAATCAGAGAGTATTTAGGAAAGTAAAAAGTGATGGCTTTTGAGATTAGTGGTGATGGTATCTCGAGGTAATAAGGAAGGCTGTGTGTTCCCGATGTTGATGGGTTACGAGGAAGAATTTCTGTTGAAGCTCATGAGTCAGGTTATACAGTTCATCCTGGTTCAACAAATATGTATTAGGATCTTAAGGATATATATTGGTGTAATAACATGAAGAGGGATATGGTCAATTTTATGGCTAAGTACATAGTTTATCAGCAAGTGAAAGTGGAGCACTTGTGGCTTGGTGGATGGTTTCAAGAAATTGAGTAGCCTATATTGAAGTGGGAGGTGATTATTATTGATTTTTTATGGGTCTTCCATGGACTCATGCACAATTTGAATTGATTTGGGTCATCGTAGATAGGATAAATAAGTCTGTTCACTTTTGGCCGGTGATAACTAATTACTCTACCAAGAAATACGTAAAGTATTTTATTCAAGAGATCATGAAATTGCATGGTGCGCTTGTTTCTATTTTCTCTGATTGAGGTACTTGGTTCTTATAGTATTGGCACTTATTTTAGTTAGGTTTGGGGACTAAGGTGATCCTTAGTACTGCTTTCCACCCATAGGCGGCTGGGCAAGAAGCGAGAACCATTCAGACAATGTAGGATATGCTCAGATCTTGTGTGAATGACTTTGATAGTAGTTGGGTTGATCTCTTGGCTCTCATAGAATTTGCCTACAATAATAACTATCACTCTAGAATTGGTGTGGTTCTGTTTAAGGCTTTGTTTGGTAGGAGGTGCGTTCTCCTATTGGGTGGTTCTCAAATATATTGAAGCAAAGGTATTTGATACTGATACAAATCAGCACGCCATAGAAAAGGTAAAGGTGTTTCAGTATAGGATAAAGACCGCCGAAAGTCGCCAAAAGTCCTACATGGATGTGAAACGAAGGAAGTTAAAGTTTAATGTTTGTGACTGGGTGTTCTAAAAGGTGTCTCCCATGAAGGGAGTGATAAAGTATGGGAAAAGGGGGAACCTCAATCCCCTTTATATTGGTTCATATTTGATTTTGAGGAGGGTTGGTAATATTGCATTTGAATTAGAGTTACCTTCTAGCTTGGGCTCTATTCATTCGGTCTCCCTTTTTATGATGTTGAGAAAGTGCGTGAGTGATCCTTCATTAGTTGTTCCATTGGAAGGTGTGGGCATTTCGAATTCCTTGTCTTATGATGAAGATTTAGTGGAGATCTTGGATTGGAAATTCCATCGATTATGGATGAAGGACGTGGCTTTGGTAAAGGTTATTTGGAGGAACCAAAAGTTTGATGAAGTGACTTGGGAAGCTGAGGAGGACATGAAGTCCAAGAACACATTCCTATTCTTCATTCTGAAAAATCGTGCTTAAGGTATATGTGATCTTAACATCTTTATTTTCTATTTTTTTTAAAGAAAATTGTAGACTCCTTGGATTTTTTGTTATTTGACTTTGTTAATGGTAAGTGTGAGTGTGTTTCTGTATTAAATTGTGCTAATGCACACCTTGACCCATCATTCGAGGGCGAATGACCCCAAAGGAGAGAATGAAATACCCTGGGTGTTGGTCCCTTGCAAATTCTGAGTTCTAAGCTTACTGCCATGACTACGACTCTCCTTACGAGTCGTAGGGAGTCATTACGGGTCATAGTACCTAGTCGTAACATGCCTAGTGATATTTTTCTAAGTCATTATTTTCACCATGACTACCATATTTTGAGTCATAAGGACTCTAAATGACTCGTATAGTCCTTTATGTAAGGGAACCAATATGATTCCCAAGGTATTCTGTACTGAGTACGACTAAGGTATAATGAGTCGTATGGACTCATCACAAGTGGTAAGGTCCTTTTCGTAATCGGACCAGTTTTGGTGGCCCAGGATATTGTCCAGACAACGATTGAGGGAAAATAAGTCGTAGGGTGACCCTAAGAGTCGTAAGGTCGCTCGTAACGGCTGGCAGCTTATTTTCCAGCCTTTTAGTAAGGGTGTTTGAACATTTTCCTCTTATTCCAATAATAACCCATGACCTATAAACATACTTGGGACTTTATTTTCATCCACAATACATATTAAACACACTCTCTTCTCTCTCCAATCCTCTCAAGCATCAATACTTAGGGTTTCCAAGAAGTGGGTCAAGTAGAGTTTCAAGGGTTGAATTTTCTTTAGAATATTGGGCATTTTAGGCATGTGACTCTACCCTTAAACTCAGTTTATATAATGCATAAATTTATATTGTTAAGACTGTATTTGAAATAAGGGTTTTGATATGGTTGTAGGCTTTGACATAAACGGTTCTTAAATTGATTTTCCCTGGTTTATTATACATTACTCATGCTTTCTCAACAGTTTTGAACTTGTAGGGTGTGTAGTATTGGTGAATAATAAAATGGGTTATGTTTTCCCCTATTGTGATGAATTTTGCTTTGACATATGATTTTGGAAATTGAGTTCCCTCAACCTAAATGAGAAATTGATAATGATACATGGCTTTGTCACATGGTTTGACTTGCTCATTTAAACTAATGCATTGGCATAAAAGGTTAATGACCTATGGTATGATTTTATTGAACTTTGGGGTATGTGAATTCCCTATGTAAGTGTTAATTAAACCTAAGGGGTCATGAATTTCCCCCGTATGATGGTTAATAGAGTGTGGCATGATAATGAGCCTACAAGTAGGGTTGGTATGATGATACCAATGAGATGCCTAAATGCATAATAAATTCCATAAATTGGGAACATGTGTTAAATATTTTAATTGGGATTAAAAGCAAGTGATGTAGCCGGGCCATGAAAATGGAGGTCTCAAGGGACCAACACCATAAATTGTGCTAGCCGGCGTGGGAGTTTAAATAACCAAGAGGTTTGAGTCACCATTATTATCATTATATGATTGGGAGGTTTGAATTCTCTATGTTATATAAATTGATGTGTAAGTCACCTTTGATTTATGTCAGGAGGTTCGAGTCCCCCATTAGGCATATAACATAAGATTATCCTCTGGTTTGAGCGGCTACATACACTGGGGCCCTTCAAGTTGGCAGAAAGCTGGGCCCATATAGCTTGCGGGTGCCTTGATTATGACTGTTATGCTACACAATTCAGGATAAGATTTTAAAAGTTCATGCAAACCCTTGTTCCCTACTCTACATATGATATATGTATATGTATTTGCATTTGATGATGTGCATTGGATTTGACTTCTTTTGAATTATTACACATAGCATTATTTTACCCCTTCTCCTTGAGTTACTGCTAATGTTGCATCCACTAACTGCCTCCAGACACTATATCCCTACACGATGTAGGCGCCGAAAATTATTCTACCTTTCTTGCACAGTGATAAGGTATTCGTGGATAGTTTGTGAGTTGACTTGAAGTGGTAAGCTTTCATCCTTCGGAATACTTCATTTCATGTTTTTGTTACTTATATCTTAGATTTTATTTCAGACTTGTTTTTATCTATGGTCGAGGGTATGTCCCGACACTTTATTGGTACTCGGCTTTGTAAGAGGCTTTGTGGGTACTGTGGACTTGGGTGTAGTGTTGGTAGTTAGTATTGGCTATGGGTGTAGGTTGGTGGCTATTGATATAACTTAGAATCTTAGAACTTATGTTACTCTATCTTGTTATATGTTTGGATTTCAACACATATTTGTGTGTGTTGTGTTCTATTGACTAGGAAATGGGGGTGGTCTTCGGTCCTCAGCAGAGTTGAGATGACCGTCACGGCCAGGCCCTGGTTCGTGTTGTGACTGTTAGGAACTCACCCATATTTGATACTTTCTTGAGAGAGAGAGGGGGGGGATTAGGAAATGGAGATCACAAGAGTAATTTGAAGCTATCAATCATCATCTATTTAACTTGAGATCGAGAGAAGATAGTTAGTCTGAGATCATAAAAATGGGGTTAGAATGTGATGCTTTAAAACCGATAGGATATTTTTCATGCAAGGTGTCGGACAGTTTGACAAGCACAAGTAGTCTGTGGAGTTATGAAGTAAGGGGGAACACAATCCTAGTGATCTAATAACAACCCGAATTGCCCAAAATTGCTACTATTACTCTTATTGTTAACAGAACCCCCTTCTTTTTACTTAATGCACTTTCCACTTACATCATCAATCTCTTGATAGATTTTTAACTTATTCCTCGTGGGATCAACCCCAACCTAGTTGGGTTCTATGTTTGACTAGCAACCATTTAATATTTTCTTGGAAGTGTAATTTTGGTGACATCACTAATGACAAAGGTTGACCACGTCCATGAGGTACTGGTCACTGAATAATATAAATACTCCATTTCTATAATTTTACTCTCTTTTTGGACCTCCAAGCTTCTAGAATGGTGATTTTTTAGGGTTTTAATATTTATTTTTATGTGGTAACATCTAAACTTATAATCCCACTATTTTCCATTGATTTCATCTTCAAAACACCTTTAAATTATGATTTTAAAGTGGATAATTGGGAATTTTATCGGTAAAGTTTAAAAAGGATTTTTCTTTATTTTGGACCTTAATTTTAACCCATTTCTGCATGGTTTCTCTTCTGTAGACTCCTATAACCTTGGGTAATGTGTTTTAGAAATAAAATTTTGGTTCTACCCCTTTTGTTATTGAATCCATTTTTAACCCGTTTTGGACCCAACTCGAAGATGGTCACATAGGTATTATTAGCTTTCTTTTAACATATAAATGATATTTTTGAATGTTGCAGTTGATTCTAGAGCTATTCATAATTTAAAGGCTCCATGCTGAGGCACTTTAGATTGAGATTTCATCATTTTATGAAAGGTTATTGCTTAACATTTTTATATTGAGTTGGGTAGTTAATGAATAAGTAAAGCATGTTATGGGTTGGGGAATATAACAATGTAGTTTATAGTCCGAGATTATTTATATTGTTGTGTGCCCATGTGGGGGCTTATATATTGTTGTTGTCGACTTATGGTATCTGATGTTGTGTGTTGCTCGTGTAGGGGCTTTATTTAACATTATTCGTCTTATTTATGAATGTAAATGCCTTTATTCTAGATATGATGTTCATGCAGAGACTTATGTAATTTAGGCCTTAGTTGAGCATTGGTTGCTTTTATCTTGATAAAATACCCTAGTTAGGGGTTGATATGATATTAATGATTTCTTGTATGCATATTTATTCTATTTGGTGCCTAATTGGAGTTGAAAATCATGAATTATAGACATATTGATTTCTGGGTTCACTTGTATATATATTTTGTGTTGGATGGATTGTATATCATCATTTGAGTTGATTGTGAGCATTACATCTTTATTTCAGACATATACATTCATGAGTTACTAGTACCACTAGGAGACACTATTTTTGAAAGAAAATGACTCACTTTTGAATACCCTTGGCCTAGGTCATTTGCTGGCAAGGTTGTCTTGAGATTGAGATTGAGATATGACTCATCACATAGTTGTTAGAACCCCCATGGATCCTACCTGGTATCTGCGAGCTTGGTGGGTGTATACAGAAAGTCATGCAGTGGCTTTCTTCATTCATCCCATCCACAATGTATTGCATATGTATATGGTTTGGTTTTTCTTAGTTTACTTCACATATGCTTAGTTTTTGTATGCTTTCATATGTATATCAGTGTTGTTCCCTTTCTATGTATTTATATGTTAAAACCATGAGTGGAGACGGTGTGAGCTACCATTTGAGACTTTTTTCTTGCATATGACATGCTTATAGTATATTTTACTTATCTTATTTCATACTTTTCTCAGTCAACCTATGATACCTACTAAGTACAATGAGCCCTTACTCATACCTTTTGTTCCTTTATAGTATTGATCTAGGTCCAAGTATGACACATGGTGTTTGTGTTCGTGCGAGATTATGTGGATCTTTGAGGTAGAGGTGTGCTCCAAATTTCAGGGATTATTTTTGGATATCATTTTACTTCTTTTTTGTCTTTACTTACTTTCGCAGATAGATATGTATTTTCAGTACTTTTTTAGGTTGTATTTGTTGCTCTTGACTTATGACACCACTTTCTTGGGTTTATTATGACATTTATTTCAGTTTTCCCCTATTATTATACTAGTATTGGTCTGACTTCCTTCGATAAGTCACGCCTTAGTCTTGTTTTTATTGATATCTATATCATCTTATCAGTTAGAGTGATTGTATTACTTGTCAAGGCTACGCCTAGTTTTTGGGTCGTAATAAATGGAACCTACACCATACCAAAGGTATATTTAAATATGTTTGTACAATGGACTAGGTATAATGATATGATAATCTCTTAGTTACTAAATTCACTAGGAAAAGGAAGAGCTTGAAGAAAGGTATGGGCAGGCTGATGGAACAAGATTATTTCAATTTTGAAGGGATTGAACAATATGAGTCAACGATGTCATGATGTGGCCAGTTATTTCAAAAAACTTAAGAAAATATGAGTCCAAATAAGAAAACTTAACTCTTTTATGACTTGCATCAGTGAACACAAGTCGGGAGCAAAGACACATAACCACAAGATGAATGGGGATTAGAACTTATCTAGTTACTAATAGGACTAAATGAAGGAAATAGAGGAATAAGAGGAAATATGCTTATGATGAAGCCCTCACTCTTTACATCTCAGGCTTATTCCATTGTTTTGCATTAGTAATCTCAGAGACAGGTGTATTTTAACAATTAGATTATTTTTTATGCTTTTGCTATCTTGATGAATACAAAGAAATGCAATTTACGGAGGAAGTTCATAAAGCCAAAACGATGTGAGTGGATATTTCTTAACTTCTCTAAATATTTTTATTTGTATTTTTATTTTGAGTTTATTTATGTTAGTTTTATCGATATTCATATCTTGGGGTTGATTATATGGTAATTGGTTAAATGCTTTACTATAGTATTCTTTATTTTTTTTCCTTAGTTTTTGTAATTTTTCTATATTATTTTGAAGGTATTCTATATCTTTTGTTTCAAAATATCCAATTAGATTATCTTTCATAAGTTTTTCTAATAATATTATTTCTTTCATATTTTGTCTCCAATATTTTAAATATTCATAGTCTATCATTTTATCCTGTAGTAATTGCAGAGTTATATATTTCTGTATAATAATTTATCCTGATTGTACTGTAATGTATATCTAATTCTAGATTTTCAGTGCTATTTATTATCTTGTGTTGTTCTTCTCGTAGCGAGTTTTTTAAATTATATAAACTATCACATGTACTTTTTCCTAAATTTTCTAGGGTTTCTTCTATCCATATTAATTTTTCTTTTAGATTCTCCATTATTTTTCTAATTCGATTTCTATAATTAATTTCTTCATTTAGATTATCTTGATTTTCTCTAGTTTTTCTAATATATTCTAATATTTCTTAATCTGAATAGTACCCATTTGGGTAATTATCCAGGTATAACTGTTCTATCCAATTTATAGTTTCAATTTCATAGTCTAATACTTTTTCTAATATTATTCTCTTAATACCTATAATTTCTATATCTCTAAGTATATATAAGATTAATATTTTAAGATTATCTATCATTTAAAATTTGTTAAATACTTTATTATAATATTTTTTTAGTTATTTTTTTTAATCTCACTAATTCTTCTATATTTTCACTAGGAAATTGTATATATTTTATATCTATTTTCCAAAATTCTAAATATACATAATTTATCATAGTTAGTGCATGAGTTTGGTATGTAAGTATTTATAAGAGTAGTTCGGTAGGTGTGGTATATAATTAATTCTAGTCATAAAATATCTATCAAATATTTTTCCAATATGATTTTTCTTATATCTACTATTTCTATATCCTTAAGTACATATAAAACGAGTATTTTAAATTTATCTACCATTTCGTCAGATAAATAATCATCCATTTTTCATAAAATTGCTATTTTCAAAATATTCCCTTCAATCATACATATAACAAAATATGATTATATTAGATTACTATATACTAGATTATTCTTAAATAATATTTTCTTCTGTCACTATTAGCTTGGTAATCTAGATACTTTTCCCTTAAATAGCACCTCTACTCTGGCTACTTTCCTATCACGGCTTCTTGCCTTACCAGTTTCACCTTTAGGATGGCATAGTTCCTAAGGATTTTTCTCCTTTTCCACTTTGCTAATAAACTTCTTAACATGCTATTTTTCGAATAATTCTACTATAAAGTAACTAACATGAACTTATTTTATCATATCATGATTGTTAGAAATTTATGAATTTAGCTATTCATAATAGTAAATGAATATACTTGTTCTGGTAGTTTTGATAATTCTAAGCTTTGTTCCTCTATAGATTTTTCCATTGAAATATATAGCTGTTTTTTTAAATAAATAAGGAAAATATTTTTTGTAGATAAGAGAGAGTTTTTTGCTTCAACACATGAAGGCTTACCTTCATCTGAGCAAGTGCTCGTTTATTTATATTCTTAGAAATGAAAACCTGTACACTGTTTTTCTTTACATCTGTCAGCTACTTTATAAAAGTAAAGAAAAATGTCTCTGCAAAGTCCTAAAGCTAATTTTTACACGTCTAATCTAATAATGACACTACTTGCCAAAAAAGACTAGTAAATGATAAGAAAAGTCAAAAAGCCTAAGGCTACTTACATAATAATTTACGTAAAGCTATCTAGCTATTTTCAATCTTCCATATGTCTTTTTCACCTTTAATAACTTGAATTACTTTCTTTGTCTTCTTTCTTTATCCGTAGTTATCTTCTTTTTATTGCTCTGTATCTCTATTATTGCTTCATATCTTGCATCTTCTAGCTGTCGTTTTTATCTTCTTCTATTCCAGTTGAACTTTTGGGAAAATATTATCTTCTCCATTACATTTTAAACATTAATGTTCTGGATATTTATGTCCAATTAACTTGCAATATATGGTTAGTAATTCTTCCGAAATATTTTTTTTCTAATAGCTCTGGCGATAGCTTTTTTCTTTTGATTGAGTAACGTCAAGATCCATTGCCTAACGTCTTCCATATCTGCTTTTCGTAGTTCCTTTGAATTTAAGTATACTATTACATTACCTCTTGAATAATAACTCCATATGGGATTTCTATTGCCAAAAGTGTTTGCTAACTCTTGAGAATTGTGGATAGTCCGATAATTCTCTTATTTATATAAAAATTTGGTATCTCAATTCTAGGTATTTCTGGTTGTGGAATAATATCTTCTGGTATATTGGATATTTCATTTCCGTCTTGGGTATATATGGTACTAAGTAGTCCGTATTCGTAACAGGTTTTAACAAGATTTGGATTGGTTTTGGGTAAAGCAATTAGCTTATTGTATCCGGTTAGCTTCTGGGTTATGTAATTTGTATGTGGTTCTTGAATGTTTATAGCTCTGGGGTTAGTATTTAAGAAGGTTGGTATTTTGTAAATATTTTCTATGTATGTTCAGGCTGTATAGTTGTAGATCTTTTTATCTTGGTTTAAACTATCTCGGTATGTGGTAATTTGTGGGGGTATGAACATGGGATCTTTTGGTGTATTTGGAATATATGGCTTATCAAATAACTTGTTTAGGTTCATATTTGTGTTTTTCCTAACTCCTTTGCTTGTACCTGAAGAAGTAGATTAATAAACGGTGTGAGTTTTACGGAGTATCCCAACTTCTCCTTTTAGCTCTGGAGTTTTAATGTCTTTCGATCGACATAGCTCCGGAATTTTAATGTCTTCCGATCGACATAGCTCTGCACACTGCTAAGTTAGCTGATTTGTAGCTTCAAACTTCAGTTTAACTTCATTAGTCTTTAGCTTTTCTATTTCATTACCCATACTATCCACTTTCATTGAAAGCGTAGTTAGGGTTTTGAATATCTTTTCTAAAGTATCATCTTGTATTATATCAGTCTGTGTAGCTTTGTCTTGATATGTAATCTGCAATAACATTTTTGTTAGTACTAATTACTTCAATTGTAAATGTAAAATTTAATATATTCAATACTAGTCTCCGAATCTCTTTTGTTGTAACTGAATTTTGTATTTTCTTTGTTAGCCACCAACGTACCTGTGTATTATCTGTTCATACAATAAACTTGTTATATACAATATATGGCTCAAATGCTAATAAACATTTATATAATGAGCATAATTCTTTTCTATTTATTTCCCATTTTATTTCTGTTTCACTAAACGTACCTGAGTAGTATCTACAATGGTGTTCTAATTTTTCTTCTTCATATCTATATTTAAGCACTCCTCCATAACTACATTCACTAGCATCTGCTTCTACTATATATATAAATTTTCTATTTTCGTCTATAAATTGTAAGTTTGGTAATTTTTTACAAAGTATTTTTATTTTCTGAACTTGTTTTTAATCCTCTTCATTGTAATTATATTCTACATCCTTTTTTAATATTTTCTGTAAAGGCTTTAAATTTTCTGCTAATTTTGGTATATATTCTCTTACTTGGTTTACTAATCCTAAAAATGATTGTAATTTCTCTTTTGTATCTAATTCTTCTTTTGAATTTATTATTTTTTGTACTATATGTTGTTGCATTTTTACTCCACTTTTATCTATTTGTATTCCTAAAAATTCTATTTGATTGTTCATAATTTCATCTTTCTTCTCACATAAACTTATTCCCGAATTTTCTATTATATTTGTAAATTGTTCTAATAACTTTAAATGTTCTTCTTTTGTTTTTGTATATAATAGTATATCATCTATGTATATTATACAATTAGGTAATTGTTTAAAATAACTATCCATAAAATTTTGATATCTACCTGGTGCATTTTTATATTCAAATGGTAGTATATTCTATTCATAAAATCCTTGTGGTACCGTAAATGCGGTTAATTCCTTAAATTCTTCTTCTGACTTTAAATGGTAAAATCCTGATTTACAATCAAATTTACTAAAGTAATTGTATCCTTGTATTTGTCTTATTTTTAATATCTTATTTGGTATTGGGTAATTATATGTCATAGTTTTTGCATTTAAATTTCTATAATCAATAACCATCCTACTTTTTCCTCTTTTTTTGTTCACTATGTTTATTTACTATAAATGTTGGACTATTATGTTTACTATTACTTTTTTGTATTTATTGTTTTTTCTAATAATTCTTCTATGTGCATTTTAAATTCTTTTAAATCATCAAAATTATATGTTAATGGTTTCTGGGTTATTATGCTATTTTTATCTATTAATTTAATTTTTATATTAGTTTTATGTTTTTCCCATCCTTTTAATGGATCTTCACTATATAATTGTTATAATTTTTTCTTAATTATTTCTATCTTATTTATTGAAAATATAGTTATTTCCTTTTTATTTATTGAAAATACGACTAGTTCTATTGTATCTTCAGTATTTTTTATATTTTCTAATTTTTG